>NC_034593.1:53741657-53772329 GCF_900095145.1 Mus pahari
TCTCTCTCTCTCTCTCTCTCTCTCTCTCTCTCTCTCTCTCTCTCTCTTATATTTACATACAAAATGAAGACATTATTAACTCCAACACCAGCTAATATTTCAGTTGCATATGAAAAAGTATGTTCAAAAGGTATAAAACAATACACTGCTATCATACTTTCACTGGTCTTACTTTAGTATGAAAAGTCTCTTGCAAAACAGAATGCCTACATTTATAACTTCTAATAAAATTTACAAAGTACAACCATTTTCCATCCTTAGACAAATGTCTTCTGGTAGTATTTATTTATAGAACAAGAAGCTAAGGTCCCTATGGCTGCTCGGAAATGGATACTGCCTTAAGGGGAACAACAAAGAAAAGAAAAGACTGTTGTCTTTATCTTTTCCACCCAGAAGGCTAAAGAGAAAGCTGGGCTCCCTTGCTTCCTCATGCTTCCATTTCTGCACACTGTGGAATGACTTGCTATCACTTCTGGCTTGTAAAGGCCAAAGTTTATCCTGAAGAACTGACACAAAGAGAACTTGAAATATCCTGAACAGACTGGTGAATAGACTCCCCCAAGTGTTTTCATTTCTTGGTCATCAAATTGAAAATGATTTGACCAGTTCAGTGCTTTATTCTGTTTGGCACTTAGGTCCCCAACCTCAGGGTTCTGAGGAGGTTTCTATTCATAGCACTTCAGTCGTGGATCTCATTTACTTTGCTTGACCTGGCAATCTGTTCTACTTGTGTCCATATTTTAGCCCAAATTTCCAATTTCCAGTCTTCCACTGCAGCAAGATTGACAGCAAGAGATAATTTTCTATTTCAGGATT
This sequence comes from Mus pahari, assembly GCF_900095145.1. Classification (NCBI taxonomy): domain Eukaryota; kingdom Metazoa; phylum Chordata; class Mammalia; order Rodentia; family Muridae; genus Mus; species Mus pahari. The sequence goes on from NC_034593.1 coordinate 53,742,474, forward strand.
CAATAAAATAAAAGTAACTTACAAAATAATGAGACATTAAGCAGGGTTGCTTTCACCAATTTTTGAACAGGTACAGGACTTCATTGACCAAATTGGCTTCTGTTTCATAAAGAATGAGTCTTGGACAGGCATGTGTGATATATAGCTATTTAGTATGCACATATAGTTCATCTTTTAATGTTATATTTAAATATACTTCTCCAGTTATAATATATAGCAACAAGAGGGCTGATTTGCCAATGACAGATATTGACCATTTCTCTCAAAGTGTATTTACAAAGAAGAACAGCTGATATTGTAGCTCAGTTAGTACGGCCTGCTGGCCACATACAAAGCCTAGAATTTGACTTTCAGTAGCAAGTAATCCTGATATGGTGAATGCATCTTTAATTTCAGCACTAGGGAAGGGAAGCCTGGAGGGTCACAAGCTTAAGGCCATCCTTGGCTATATTAGGAGTTTGAGGCTAGCCTAGTATATATGAGACTGCCTCAAAGTAAATGTCTGATAATGCCAATGGATTCAAGGATAGGCTAAGAAATAAAAATTTTGGGAACTGAAGTATATCTTATTCAAGTTTCTATGTCTTATAATATGCTTCTATGCTGATGTCTGCACAGCTAGTGAAATAGCTGTCTATGTCAACTCTACGGAGTGATTTTGTAGAAATATGTCTTTAGATATTTTTATGGTATCAGTTCAGTAGCTGCTTCGGCTTAGGATACTGGGAAGCTCCTGTTCTCTGTGTAGATTCCTTTGTTTCTCTCAATGTCGGGAGAGTTTGTAAATGACTTAATATTGTAGATGCAGAGACTCATGAAGATGGTCATACTTTGCAGTGGGCATATGCTTGTGCTCCATAGTCTAGCATCAAGGGCAACAGGCATTATGGTGGTAACAGCTCAAACCTGTGATGCATGGCATTGAAAAACATCTGTCCCTAGATCCTTCAAGGCAAGCATTGATAACACTAAAAGTCAAACCACTAATAGTCACAGTCATCGAGATAGGATATTTTCTATAGAAGACTCAAGCCCATTGCTTGATGCCATACCCTGTGTTCCTTGCAGCCAAAGATGCAGAACTGGAAACCAGGTGACCTTTTGCATGAACTGTGGTAGTAATGGGAGCAATACCAACATTTGTGTCACTTCTGAAGACAAATGAAGCCAGGGCTTTTATCACTAGCATCTGGAATCATTGGCCAGTGGCCTGGCTTCTATGCCCCTGTAGGTACAGGACATGGACTGACCATTTCTCAGGGCCTAAGGCATGTGGTTGTTATAGCTCAGCGCTGTAAGGACATGGCGGAAACTGAATAACAGTCCAGTTGATATTGAATAGTTAATAAAAGCAATTTACATAACCATTGGGGGAGGAACAGGAACCATTGAAATACATAATCCACCATCTTAATTTATTCCAGACTCAATTCCCAAGTAGCACCACCCAAATAATTTCAGCTGGAAGGGACCTGAATGTCACATTGGTCAGAAAGAAATACTTATCCCAGGTAGCTCACCTATGAGTATTTACTCAGGGAATTAGTGAACTGGCACAAGACTGAGTGGTTGGAGAGTCTGTGCTGGTGCTTTTACTACCAGATGGAAACCTATCTATATATCCACATTATTTCTCATTCTTCCTGATTTGTCTGATGCTTCTGGGGGGCAAATGATAGTCATAGATCTATTGGGGGCTGGTGTTGGTTATGCATGTTTAGTAGCACATCACAGCCAAATCCCATTTCCTTCAATCCCTGTTTCTTCCCAGAGGGAGAGCCGAATGGTATTAATAACAAGTTGGTTTAGAGGGACTTGTTCTCCTGATGTCCCCTGTGCCCTCTGGCTAGCACATTCCCTCAACCTCTTCCATGGGGTTCACTGAGCTCTATGGCAGGGATTTATCCCATTTAGGACTGAGTGTTCCATGGTCTCTCATACTGTGAATAATGTCTGACCACAGGACTCTGTATTTATTCCATCTGTCACAGGAAGAGGCTTCTCTGATGATGACAGAGCAAAGCACTCATCTATGGGTATAGCAGAATATCATTAAGAATCATTTTATTGAGACTGTATTTTTCAGCAATAATATTTGGTTTTAACATTGGATCCCTGGGCTATTTAGTCTCATGTATTTGGCCACCCAAATAATGTTGGGTACAGATTCTATTTATTGGCGTGGGCCTTAAGTCGTATTGTTTGATAACTCCCACAAATTTTGTGCCACCGTTCCACTAGAATATTGGTAGCATGCAGAGTATCTTCCTCTAGTAAACATGCTACCATATACAAAGGAAAGTTCTACATAGGCATCAGCTTAACTTCTCCATGTTCAATGAGTTGTGTAAATGTTGTCTTCAGCAATGCAGTTCAGTATCTTCTCTTATTGGGACATATTAATTAGATGGCCTTCAAATAATATGTATATACCTTAAGAGGGTTCTCCTTTATTAGACTTCCATACTATACCTCAAATGGCCTTTAATTTTAGCAATCTGTTCCTGCATTCTTTGTCCTCCTGCTCTTTCCAACCCCTTCCCAGTTGATCTTCAACTGTTATTATTATGTTGTTCTACTTCCATTTCCTATGAAGATTTTTCTTCTGCCTACCCCTATTTTTATACTCCACACCTAATCACTGTGGTTCTATGGATTATAGCTTGGTTTATCACTCACTTTACAGCTAATGTTCACATATAAGTGAATATGTACAGGATTTATCTTCCTGAGTCTGGGAAACCTCACTCAGGATGTTTTTTTTTCCCCTAGTTCTATGCATTTACCTGCAAAGTTCATGATGTCATTTTTAATTGCTAGGCAATATTCCATTGTGTAAATGTGCATTATATTTATCCATTCTTTAGCTCCGGAACATCTAAAATGTTTTCAATTTCTGGCAATTGTGAACAGAGCCACAGTGAACATGGCTGAGCAAGTGTTTCTGTGGTAGGATGAGACAGGCTTTGGATATATGCCCTAGAGTCATAATGATGGATATAGAAATATATAGATTCCCATCTTGCTGAGGAACTACCCCACTGATTTTCATAGTGGCTGTACCTATAGGCACTCTTGTCAGTAATTTCCAAGTGTTCTCCTTTCTCTAAATCCTTTCCAACATGAGCTGACACTTGTTTATTAATCTTAACTATTTTTGATAGGTATAAGATTAAATCTCAAAGTAGTTTTGGTTTGCATATCCCTGATGTCCAAGGCTGATGAATATTTTGTATTGTTGTTTTTTCGTTTTTTTTTTTTGTTTTTTGTTTGTTTGTTTGTTTGTTTGTTTTCGAGCTGGGGTTTCTCTGTATAGCCCTGACTGTCCTGGAATTCACTTTGTAGACCAGGCTGGCCTCGAATTCAGAAATCCACCTGCCTCTGCCTCCCGAGTACTGGGATTAAAGGTGTGCACCATCACTGCCCGGCACTGATGAATACTTTTTAAGTGTTTCTTAGCCATTTGAGGTTCTTCTTTTGAAAAATATTCTGTTTAGATACATACCCCGTTTTTATTGGGTTATTTGTTTTCTTTATATCTAGGGTTTTTTTTTAATTCCTTGTACATTATGGGTATTAGCCCTCTATAAGTTAGGTGGTTTCTAATTTGTATTGTCTTGACATTCTTCACTTGTGTTATTGTTCTAGCTAAGACATAAAAGTACTATATTGAATAGGTATGGAGAGAGGGGTCAACCTTGTCTTATTCAGACAAGGTATTAGAGGAATTGCTTTGTGTTTCTTTACATTTAAGTTGATATTAGCTATGAGATTACTCTAAACTGACTTTATTATGTTGAGGTGTCAGTTGTATGCTTAAAGGTATTGGGTTTTGTTGGAGGTCCTTTTCCTCATCTAGTGATAATGATCATTTGGGGTTTTGCCCTTCAGATTGTTTGTTTGTTGTATGATATTTATATATTTATTCTCTCTGAAATGAAGTCTACTTGATCATGGTGGAGATCACATTGATGATCTAGCCTTAGTCTAGTTTGCAAATATTTTAGTAAGAACTTTTATATCTATGTTTATAAGGGAAATTGATCTGCAATTCTCTTTCTTTCTTGGGTCTTTTTGTGGTTTGGGTAAAATAGTAACTGTGACCTCATAAAATGAGTTGGATAACCGTCTCTCAGTTTCTATCTTGTGTGGTAGTTTGAGGAGTAATGGGCTAGCTCTTATTTGAAGATCTGGTAGAATTCTGTGATAAGCCATCTGTCCCTGGACTTTCATCAGGAATTAAAGGTCTGTTGAAATTGCTTATATGGTCTTAATTAAATGTTATTGAGTAGTATGTATTGAGAAAATTATCCATTTTTTTTTAGATTTTTCCAATTCGAGTGAGTATAGCTATTTAAATTATATGGTTATGATTCTCTGAATTTCTTTAGTGTTTATTGTTATAACTTTTTCCCCAATTTTGTTAATTTGCATATTCTCTTTTTGTCTTTTTAAAAAAGAATTTGTCAATCTCATTGATTTTCTCTAAGAACCAACTGTGTGTTTCAATGAGTCTCTATATTATCTTTGATGCAGATGATGTAGTTTCTATTCTATTACTTGCATCTCTGAGTTTGAATATTTCTTGCCATCCAATCTTTTGTGTTGCGATTACTTTCTTTGCTCTAAAGCTTTCATGTGCTCTGTTAAACTACTGGTGTAAGATTTCTCCAATTATTCTGTGTAGGTACTTAGTGCTATAATCTTGCCTCTTGAATCATCTTCAGTGTGCCCCATAATTGATAATGTTGTGCATTCATTTTTACTCAACTCTAGAAAGTCTTTAACTTCTTTCTTAATTTCTGTCTTGACTCCTTTTTACTCGATAGAGATGTTAAATTTTTGTGAGTCTGTAAGACTTCTGTTTCTGCTGTTGATATGCAGATTTAACCCTTGAATTTTAGAAAGAATAGAGAAAGTTATTTAAATTTTCTGATATCTTTTGAGACCTGCTTTGTTGTCTTAATATGACAATCAATTTTAGAGGAAGTTTCATGAGATGATGAGAAGAAGGTATATTCTTTCATGTTTCAGTGAAATGTTCTCTAAATATATGTTAGGTCCATTTGGTTTATAATATATATTAATATTCTCTCTTTGTTCTGCACATCAAGTGTTTTGATTGTTATGTGTTAAGTGAAATTTCTGTTCTGGTTCAGACTATTTATTTTTCTATATTCCTCTTGTACTTTGACAGGTATCTCATTATTTAGGTTAGAAATTTTTTCTTGGTTTTGTTGAAAATATTTTCTGTGTCTTTGACCTGTGTTTCTCCTCCTTCCTCTATTTCTATTATTCTTATATTTGGTCTTTTATGGTATCCCATATTTCCTGAACTTTTGTGTCAAGATGTTTTTAGAATTAACATTGTCTTTGAGTGGAGTGTTAATATTTTTCCTATTTTTTTCCCTCAATGCTTGAGATAGTCTCTTTGATCTCTTATAGTCTGTGGGTGAAGTGTGTCTCTGAGGTTCCTGTTCAAGTTTTCATTTCCAGATTTGGATTTATTTTATTGATTCTGTTTCCACATTCAAGTCTCAAACTGTTTTATTCATTTTCTTCCACTGTTTGTGTTTTCATAGATTTTCAAGGGATTTGTCCAGTTCCTTTTTAAGCACCTCTCTCATCTTCATAAAGAATATATGAAGGGTTTTGTCCCATTATTCACCTATGTTAGAATGTTTAGCACTTGAAGGGACCCTGATATTGCGGCCTCCTGTGAGGCTATACCAGTGCCTGGCAAAGACCGAAGTGGATGCTCACAGCCAGCTATTGGATGGAACACAGGGTCCCCAATGGAGGAGCTAGAGAAAGTACCCAAGGAGCTGAAGGGGGCTGCAACCCTGTAGGTGGAACAACAATATGAACTAACNAGTACCCCCTGAGCTTGTGTCTCTAGCTGCATATGTAGCAGAAGATGGCCTAATCGGCCATCANTGGGAATAGAGGCCCCTTGGTCTTACAAACTTTATATGACCCAGCACAAGGGAAGGCCTGGGCCAAGTAGTGGGAGTGGGTGCGTAGGGGAGCAGGGGCAGGGGGGTATAGGGAACTTTCGGGATAGCATTTGAAATGTAAATAAAGAAAATAATAATAAAAAATAAATAAAAAATAAAATAAAAGAATGTTTAGCACTAGCACTACTGCTGTAGGTGTTCTAAGCTCTAGTGGAAACATGTTGTCTTTCCTGTTGTTTGTGTTTTTATGCTGGTATCTAGGTATGTGGGGTTGGAAGATTGTAATTCTAGGTACTTACAACTGGTCTTGTTTTCTTCGGTGAGTGTTCTTGTTCCTTGATTTCTGTTAGCATCTCTGATTCTTAGGATAGTGTTATGGATGTATGTTGCCTGATAGGACATTCTTTTTGAACATGGTTAGTGTGACTACTTGGATTTCTGTGTAAAATATGTTCCTAGCCTAGACATTGGGACCTAACATTTAGGAAGGGGATGGGATAGGAAGAAAAGTCTGAGGGGTCCAAATGAGGAAGGAAAGCAGGATGTTCTATCAAGATCTACTATTCCCCATTGGAATGGGGCAGAGACTGAGCAGAGGTCAAAATAAGTAGTATGCTACAGAGCTGGTGATGAGAGGGAGGGATTAGATATGGAGCAGAGGACACAGTCAGAATATGTCAAGTTTGCCTACTTGCTTTGCTGGCCTACTTTCTTCTTTGTCAGACCTGAGTGGTGGGTTCCCAGAGAAATTTGATGGAATTGAGGTCAGCAACAAGAGGATGAGTGTGAGGAAAGTTGGAGGAGTAAGTCTCTGTATACACTGGAGACTGGGGGTTAAAGAACGCAGAATGCACACTAGTTGTTCTCCTACAGAGCTGGAGATATAAGAGGGCTTCTGGAAATTTAGTGAACCGAGTCAAATTTTAATTCTGCTTGTGAGCCAAACTCCAGCAGATAGAGCCAAAACCTAAAATACTTTCTCTTAATTGATCTCTGTAATGACTTTAGAGAACTGTCCTTCACTGCATTTTATAGATGAGGAAAGTAAAGAATGAATGAAACCAAAGTCAACTTTCAAACTACACAGATTTATGGCAAAACAGACTTCTCAGGTTTTCCCACTGTATCAAGCTTTCTTCTTTTCATATTAAGATACTATGACATTTATTTATAGTATAACTTTGATTTGTATGAATGGAAATAATGGTAAAAGTATATGTAGCTAGTATTCACCATCCTATTCTAGTTTTGGAAGGAGTGTATATACATATACATACATACATATATATACATCTATATATACATACATATATATACATAGATATATATATGAATTCTATATATGCTTATAGATACATAGAAGATAGATGATGGGTAAGTAGATAATAGATTCTGTGTATATATAAATTATGTTCATGCATATATACATGAATATTTGAGTTAGGCTCTTCTACTCTAGACTATACTTGCCTTGAAATTCTGATCCTCCTGCTTCTGCCTTGGGCTCTTGAATACTAAGCTTATATTACATACTAACTTGCACAGCTTCAGTGAGTACATTTATATGATGGACAAGTCAAAGAATTAAATACACACAGAGTTCTTATCTCATGTTCCCCTCTTTTACATGATATTCAATTTCACATCCTAGATAATCATGTTAGTAAAGTATTATTTGTTCTATTATTTTTAACACTAGAAAATGTAAATATAACACTAGAAAATGTAAATATATGTCCCTTCCAAGTTTTGCACAATCCATATGTATCTCAGGTTTTCATTCATGTGTCTCGGAAATCCTCCTATATCCTGACACATTGTCTTCATTCTTAAACTTGCATAATATACTATTGCGTGGATGTACTATGACTGATTTGACAAATATTACTTGGCTTTTGCTCTGAAAGTTTGCTATTAAAGTTTTTGGAATAAGTCATCTCATACATATATAATTTTTAAATTGTGCTACATTTGTTGATATGAAGATGATCAGGTTTCAGGTAAATGCAACTAAAATTCTAGCTGATACTGTCAATCTCCTTTCTACAGGGAATTAAATATTTTGTGCATCAATTCCAAAGAGACAGAGAGAATATCTTTTCCACAAACTTAATTAAAAAAATCATGTTTCCTAACTCATGATTTTCACAACTTGAATAGAATTCAAGTGATAGTTCTTCTCGAACATTTTGCATAGAATAAAGAGTCATTAGTATTTCATGTTTGGTGAATCATGTTTGGTGAATTATCTGTCAGAGTATTTTGACTCTTTTCTATTGTATTTGTTAGTCTTTCAGTGAAATACGGCTGCTCCATAAACTAGAGAAAGTAGTCATTTTGTCAGGGATATCAGGAAATATTTCTCCAGACTTTTAAATGTGTAATTTTGTCTTTGTTTAGAAGTTACTATTGCAACAAAACAAAACAAAAAACAAACTGTGTGTGAGTATGCAGGTATGTGCATAGTTATTAACTTCACTATCTTGTCTTCTGTGACTTCTCCATTATAAGCATTAATTATCCCTTTCATATTCATGGCTTTGAGAATGCTTCTCTTGTTCCTTCTAGTCAGCTATGATAGAAATGAATTATATCTGAAGATACAAAGAGTGGCCGCATCAGTCCTTGAGTGAATGCAGTTCCATCTACTGCTGTGCACACTGAGCACTATCAAGATATTAGAATGCCATGTACATCGAGAAGGACAAGGTTTTGGCTTGTCTTAGAAATGCCTACAGCCTGGTTGGTAAGTGATTAGAAAGAGGCCTATGAAGAGCTCAGATATATAATGCTCAGCCCAATATGGTATTATAACATTTTCCTGGAAGACATGAGGCTGATTTTTAACTCTAGGGATGGATTATGAAAAATAACTAAATCAGTATGCTGTATGAAATACATACAAACTTACCAGGGGACAATTTTGTGTGTTTACTGATTCAAAATGTCGACATATATATACACACAGACACAGACACAGGTTGAATGATAATGTTATAATTTGGCTCATGGCTGGAAAGTTGCTCTGAAACCTTTTAGTCCATGTTTTTGCTGATTGTGAATTCATTGCTTTGTCTCTGATTTGAATTTTCTTTGGAATGCCACTCTGTGGAATAAATGGCAGACTTCATTGGATACCAGTTCTTCTTAGGGCTTTCATCTGATTTTTTTTCCACTAGTGGAAATTTATGATCAGTTGTAGCATGCCGTACCATACGCCATTACAAGATGGCACTGACTTCCGCTGTCCATCTGGTAAACAACTCACTTGCCACCTTAGGACAGACATGCACAGTTCTACATAGCCATGACTCAGCACAGCCCTCACTGCCCAGCCTTATGGTAATGAGGTGATTCCTTTCCTAGCCTATCCTGTGACAACAACAAGGCACAGAGCACCCAGGCGGTGAATGCTCCAGTATATAGGGCAGCCGCCCTGGTCCATTGGGATCCCCCGTAGCATCATGAAAGGCATTCCTGAATAAAGTGCTGTTGAGAAGGATCTCAGGCGTCGCGTCGTTCTTGCTGGTCAAGGCTGGTCGTGACAGCTGGTGGCCCGTACGGGGACCCGAGGAAGACCCTCGCAGATCCAGAACTCTTCAGCACCAGGACGGTACCAGTAAGTCCCCTAGGGTAAGTAGGGGCAATAAGGTTCTCCAGAAATAAGGAGATGATAAGGTCCCCGGATTGGGGCGATAAGGATCCCGGATTTTGGGGACAATTAAAGCTTACTAGATTGTAGTTATGTTGCCCTGGCTCCTTAGCTACTCGGCCCTGGCAGTGGTGGTGTTGGTTTTGTTTTTTCTTTGTACTTGTTGCTGCTTTTGCTTGAAACAGCCTAGTTCAAGTAGAAGGAAAGAGAAACCAAAGCTAAGGGAGAGAGGAGCAAAAGCTAGCAGAGGGGGGTCATTCCTTTACCCTTCCCTTAGGGAGCTAACCTTGTAAAATGACACAGAGCTCAGTAGCAGTGAGGAGGAAGAATTGGAAGACAAGGCAGGGCACCATGAAGATGATAGGTACGGTCCTGACCCTCCTCAAGCAAATGTAGGGACTATAAAAATTAGGAAAAGGACCAATGTGTGAATATTTAGGAGCACAGATTCTATTACAGTCCATCTCACCACAAAAAGTAAAAATCAGAAAAGATAATTTACATACCTTAAATGATTTTCAAAAATTGTTAGGTGATATTAATTGGCGACGCCCCTATTTAAAGCTTCCTAATCATGAGTTGCAACCTTTGTATGATGTTTTAAGGGGCAATTCAGATCTTAATTCGCCAAGAAGACTCACTAATGAAGCCCGCATAGCTTTGAGCAAAGTAGAGACACAATTACAAAATGCAGCCCTAGCCCGAGTTCAGCCAGATATGGATATNTTGCTGTGCATTTTGAAAACCACCACACAACCCTCAGGATTATTGTGGCAGAGTAACCCCTTACCCTAGGTCCTCCCCCGCTAAGACACTGGAACATTACCCTACAGCTGTAGCAGATCTGGCCTTATTAGGTATCAAATCATGCATTCAACATTTTGGTAAACCCCCCAGTAGCATCATTCTCCCTTATACCAGCCATCAAGTGGAGCTATTGTGTGCTATGGTGGATGAATGGGCCATTCTTAAGTGTAGCTTCTCTGGTGTCTTTGATAATCATTATCCTAAAAATCCTCTATTACAGTTTTATAGAGAACATCCAGTGGTGTTTCCTAAGGTTACTTCCCATAAACCTCTGGTGGGGGCTCCCAATATTTTTACTGATGGGTCAAAAAACAGGCTGTGGAGCGTATATGGTCAATGATACTGAACCAGTTTTGTTTCAGTACTCCCCTGATTCCCCTCAAGTGGTAGAATGCAAAATTGTTCTTGAGGTGTTTAAAGGTTTCCTGATGCTTTTAATCTCATCTCCGATTCTGCATATGTAGCTAATGCTGTATGGATGTTTGAAACCGCAGGATCTATCAAACCATCCAGCACTGTGAGCTCACTCTTTGGTGAACTACAGCATCTTATCAGAGCTCGACATCTTAAGTTCTTTGTCCAACATATTCGAGCTCACTCTAATTTGCCTGGCCCTTTAAGCGCAGGCAATGATATCGTAGATCAGAGCACACGACAAAATTTTATCTTCCTTACCATGCCAATAGAGCAGGCACGGCAGTTTCATCAACAATTTCATGTGCCTTCCATGTCCCTCCAACAAATATTTGGCATCTCTCGAGCTCAAGCTCGCAGTATTGTCCTTGAATGCAGAGAATGTGTTACTTTTTTACACACACCGCATATTGGAATAAATCCTCACTGTCTTCTACCATTAAAGGTGTGGCAAATGGATGTGACACATAATCCTTCTTTTGGGACACTTAAATATGTCCATGTTTCTGTAGACACCTGTTCTGGTGTCATACATGCCACACTTGCAACATCATCACCCAATGTTTGGAGTCCTGGGCTGCATGGGGTAAACCAGAACAATTAAAAACAGATAATGGTCCAGCATCTATGGCTCAATCTTTTGCTACCTTCTACACACAAATGAAGGTTACCCATGTTACTGGCTTGCCGTATAATCCACAAGGACAAGGCATTGTTGAACGTGCCCATCCCACACTGAAAGAAATCATACAAAAACAGAAAGGGGGAATAGGCTCAGGCCATACCCCCAAGGAACAACTATCCCTTGCTCTCTTCACCTTAAATTTTTTTGATTCTTAATGATGCTGGCCGTTCTGCCGCAGATCGGCACATGAGCCAGACCAGTGTCCATAATGACTATGTCAGATGGAAGGATGTCCTGTCTGGCATATGGTATGACCCAGATCCCATGATCGCAAGATCTAGGGGAGCACTTTGTATTTTTCCACAGAACCAATGAGATCCTATTTGGGTGCCTGAGAGATTGACAAGAAAATCATCACAATACAATGTGGAACCTCCCTCTAATGCTGACATTGATGACAACCTGGAGACTGGTGATCACAGATAACCTCAATCAATGCAACAAGATTGGATCCAGTTACCCTCGGAGACTTCACATCATGAATCACCCAAGCCTTTTCTTGGATTAAGGAGTGGGTTGGCATGGCTGCCATGGCTGCTATTATGTGTCTGGCCGCGTTCATCTGCCTATGGTGTTTCTGTCACCTAAAAATGCCTGTGGTCTATCAGACCCTTGTAGCAATGGACTGCGGAGTAGAGCCAACTGTGTGGCTTGCCTCACTAAAAGGGGATTGAGGCCATCCTTGTGTGCATAAGTATGGATGATGGTGAGGCGGTGTACAGGCCAGTATTCTATTTTGGGTGTGACCTTCAGTTGCTAAAGAAGGGGCAGGTTTGCCTGCTCAAGGCTATAACCCTGACACCAGGTTACCATGGGATGCCAGGCAGAGTACTGCACAGAGGACAGCTAGTAACCAGCTTAGCGCCCTCTGAAAGATATGTCTGATTGCATAAAGGTGGTGTGTCCAAAAAACCTTTCCCCAGAAAATTGACACAGGTGCTGGTCAAGGTCCCGCTGGGCGAGGAACCCAGATGAAGGCTTTGTACAAAGCCCTTTCTCCTTCACATCTTTGGGGAATCAGACCTCTAGCTTCACCCATGTGTTGACCAGTGGCTCATGTTTTCCACTTCAATGTGGTACCCTTCCAACAGCTGAGGTTGCTCCCTTATGGAGTTACATGGTCTGTCGCATGTGTCAAGTGTGTGATCTGCATATAAAACAAAAAAGGGGGAGATGTAGTGCACTGTACCATACGCCATTACAAGATAGCACTGACTTCAGCTGTCCATCTGGTAAACAACTCTCTTGCCACCTTAGGACAGACATGCACAGTTCTACATAGCCATGACTCAGCACAGCCCTCACTGCCCAGCCTTATGGTAATGAGGTGATTCCTTTCCAAGCCTATCCCATGAAAATAACAAAGCACAGAGCACCCAGGCAGTGAATGCTCCAGTATATAGGGCAGCCGCCCTGGTCCATTGGGGTCCCCCGTAGCATCATGAAAGGCATTCCTGAATAAAGTGCTGTTGAGAAGGATCTCAGGCATCACGTCGTTCTTGCTGGTCAAGGCCGGTCACGACAATCAGTAGCCAAATTTTTCTTTGAGCAAAGAGAGAGCAATTGAAATGTTCTTGTCTTGTTGATCATCTGCTTCTACCCACCATACATGAGTCATAGGAGCATGGACAGAAATAAATTAGCAGATAGAGAAAACCAGCCTTGTGGAAAACAGAATAAACAACAACTAGGAGCATCCATGCTATAGTGAGTGGAACACACAACCCAGATGCCAGACAGATCATCCTGGGTGCTCAACTGGCTCTCTGCTCTCTTCAGAGAGGTTTTGTCTCCCCCAGGGCATTTCTAAAGCTACCTTTGGAGGATTCTCATGAACAGCAAGTGTCCCTCCCTGTATCAGCACTCTATTTACTGCCTATTCACATTTATTTCTATCTGTAATTGTCTCATGATATATAATGGTCATGTATGTTGATTTTGTTCACTGTTTTGTTAGCTTTTCTTCACTGGGTGGTAATTCTGTGCTGAGAAGATAGATTTCATTCTCTTCTGTGCCCCAGCACCTAGAACAGTGGGTGATATATGAAGAGTGCACATTAAGACCCCTGTGTAAACAATTACTGCACAGTGTGGTCACATACCTTGCCCAGTGAGACACACTACTCTCTAGGAACAAGATCACAACCTCAGGTATCAGTCCCAAAGTCTGATGGGATTTGGCACATCACAGCAAGTTCTGATAAACTGTCATTCTGTTAATGTATTTTTATTTTCTAAGTATTTTTCAGATTATAATACAATTACATAATTTCTTCCTTCCCACCCATCCCATGTACCATCCAACTTGCTGTTTTCAAATCTATTTTAGTTGTTATCACACACACATACACACAAACAAGATATATATATATATATATATATATATATATATATATATATATCCACTAGGGTGACTATTTGGTGTTGGATATTTAACTGGTTCTGTATTCTTTAAATCTTTAAATTGCCTATAGGAGATCCTGAAATAGAATTAGCTAAACCTACCCAAAGTGGTGTGTGGCAGCATGTAACTGTAGACTTTCCTTCCATGTATCTCCTAGCCTAGTAAAAAGAACTGAATAGGAGACAAGTTTTATTCTGCGAATAACAAGCAGCACTTAATTACAGCAGACAGAATGGGAGCAAAGTCATTTGCACTGATGTTACCTGAATTCTTCTGTGGTGCTTACCACTTAATTGCTGTCTGCTGGAGGACAGATCTCAGCATCCCGCTGCTGCTGGGATTTGACATAGATGTGGAAGATATACTCACATTTTGAAGGTTCCAGTTTATCTTGAGTGTAGTTATAGGACAATTTCTTTGAAATGGATTACCTCAGTAATTTAAAATAATAAATGTAGAGCCAATGTTTTTTAAATATTCTCCCACTAGACAGAAAATAAGAACAGTATAATTGATTAACATTTACATTTGGAAAGAAACAAGACAAAACTGAAGTTGCAGAGATGACAGATAATTGGATAGTTTATAAAAGACGAAATTTTTAAAATCAGTGTTAAATATTTGTTTGACTTAATTTACGTCAAAGGGGTAATACAAAATGACTCATGAATTATGAATCTTCCCATAGTGATGCTCTAATTTTTCAGATGGCTTCCCAGGAAGCCTGGAGAAATAAGAAAAACAAATATGCCATGAGTGGACAGGTGATAAGTAGTGGATCAGAACATTCTTCTGATAAAACTCTATTTTTATTTATTACTTGTTGTTTCTACAATCTGCATTTGTAGTTTTCTTTTTATGAGTATATATGAAATACATTTGTGTGTATATGTTTACATGATTTGCTTATTTCTAGATACCCACCCCCCTCACCAGAATTACAAGTCTGTACCATAATTCCATCATTCCAACTTTGCTTATTTCCTGTTCCAGCAAGATTTTGTCAGCTAGACCCAAGCCAGGATCATCTGAGAGGAAAGAATTTCAGTTGATAAAATGCCTCTATCAGACTGGCCTTTAGGCATGTTTGAGACATTTTTTAAATTAGTGGTTCATATGCCAAGGTCTAGCCCATTGTGGCTGGTGCCATGCCCAGGCTGGTGACCATGGATTGTACAAGAAAGCAGACTGAGCAAGCTACAAGGAGCAAGCCAGTAAACAGCCCTTCTCTATGGCTCTGCAAGAGCTTCCACCTTGAACTCTCTGCCTTTATTTCACTCAGTGGTAGATTTTTACTTAGAATTGTAATATGAAACAATTCCTTTTCTTCTCAAGTGCTTTGTTTATGCACTTTATCACAGAAATAACTATGAAACTTTCTTACTTTTCTTTTTCCTTCCTTCCTTCCTTCCTTCCTTCTTCCCTCCCTCCCTCTCTCTCTCTTTCTTTCTTTCTTCATTATTTTTGGTGTAGGTTCTGAAGGATTGACTTCAAGAGCTTGTGCTTCTATAATCTTTCATTAAAAGCAAAACTTGCAAGATTAAGCATGAAAGAATCATCCTGTGTGAGGCAACCCAGACCCCAAAAGACAAAAATTATATGAACTCACTTATAAGTGGATGGTAGCTGTTAAATAAAAAATAATCATAATAAAATCCTCAGGCCCAGAGAATTTAGATAAAGGGGAAATGTCTAGGGGGAAACACAGAGATCTCCCTGGAAATGAGCAATAGAATAGGTTTTGTGGGTGAGCTGGGGGCAGGTGGAGATGGGAATGGAGAGATCAGGGGAGGGAGCAAGGGAGGGACAATGAGATAACTAGAATATGTGGCCATTTAAGGAGTGGTGAGGAAACCTACTGCAGTGGAAACTTCTTGGAACCTATGAATTAACCCATCCAGGGAACTCTACTAATGGAGGATATGGAGCCTGTACCAGCCACCTTTTGTAATTAGGCTATGATCTTGGTGGTGAGAATGGAACACCAAACCAGCAACAAAATGCATGACCCACAACGTGTTCTGCTTGCAAGATTCACAGTGGCTCAGTGCTTGTAGAAATGGCCAACCAGTGACTAGTCTAACTTGAAGTCCATGGTTCATGACACAAGATGGAATCCATACTGGACACTGGGTGGTCAGGAACTGAAAGCTGGATGGCACAGGGACCTAGGGTAGAACCAAATATGAGTGACAAAAAAGTCGATGAAATGATTCTTAATGATACTCTGCTATACTCATAGCATCAGTGCAGAGCCTAATCATCATCAGAGAGACTTACTCCAGTAGCTGATGAGAACAGAGGCAGAGACCCACAGCCAAACATTAGGGAACCCCTGAGAAGGGGGATAGGGGGTTAAAAACCAGAAGGGTTTAGAACACCAAAAGAACACAGCCTACAGAATCAACTAATCAAGGCTCATCCTAAAGACATATCTTAAAGAAATTTTACAGCAAAATACATGTTTGGAAGCTCAGACTTGAGAGATGTTTTTTAATGGGAAAGATTTATTTTTTAAAATTAATATTTTTTTACTTACTCACTTTACATCCTTCTCACTACCCCAATTCCTTCCCCTTCTCTTCTGAGTGGGTGCTCCCCAGGTATTCCACTTCAAGTTTTTGCTAGGCTAGGTGCTTCCTCTCCCACTGAAGCCAGATAAGGCAACCCAACTAACAGAACTCATCCCACTTACAGGCAACAGCTTTTGGGATAGCACCTATTCCAGTTATTTGGGACCCACATGAAGACCAAGCAGCATACCTGCTACATAGGAGCAGAGAGGCCTAAGTCCAGCCTATGTATGTACTTTAGTTGGTAATTCAGACTCTGAGTGCCCCATGGGTCCAGGTGAGTTGACTCTGTTGGTCTTCCTGTGGATTTCCAATTCCCCTCAGGCTTGTAATCCTTCCTCTTATCCTTTCATAAGCGACCCCAAACTTCATCCTCTGTTTGGCTGCCACTGTCAGTATCTGTCTGAGTCAGCAGCTGGGAGGAGCCTCTCAAAGGACAGCATGCTCCTGTCTGCAAGCATAACAGAGCATCATTAACAGTGTTAGAGATTGGTGCTTGTCCATGGGATGGGTCTCACGTTTGACCAGTTATTAGTTAGCCATTCCCTCAGTCTCTATTCCATCCCCCATGCCTGCATTCCTTGTAGACAGGATGAATTTTGGGTCAGAAGTTTTGTGAGTGAGTTGGTGCCTCCATAGCTCCACTGGGGTTTCTGCCTGGCTAAAAAGGTGCCCTCATCAGGTTCCACATCCCTAATGAAGTGAGTCATAGCTAAGATTACCCCCATTGATTCTTGGGCACCCCCATTATCCCAGGTCTCTCTCTGTCTTCTGTAGATGTCCATGTCCCACCTCCTCACCTCCAGTAGTTTCAAATTTCCATTCATTTTCATGGCCATATAGACATCTCTCCTGTCCTTCCCCATACCTGATCCTGAACCCCTCATTCCATTCCCCATTCCTCCTCCATCCCGGTTCCCTCCTTCCATCTACCTCTTATGACTATGTTATTCCTCCTTCTAAGTCAGATTCAAGCTTCCTTGCTTGGACTTTCCTTCTTGTTTAGCTTCTTTGGGTCTGTAGAGTATAACATGGTACCTATCTTTTATGACTAGTATACACTTAACAGTGAGTACATACCATGCATGTCCTTTGGGTCTTGGTTACCACACTCAGTATGATATATTCAAGTTCCATCCATTTGCCTGCAAAATTCATGATGTCTTCGTTTTTACTAGTTGAATAATTTTCCATTGTGGAGGTTTATAAGAAATGAAGACAAGCAAGAGGCAGCTGCTGAAGTGAACTCATTGCAGATTGGTATCTGTAGAACACATGCCTGTAACTGTAGCCCTCCTGTGCTTCCACAAGAGTCACCTGGCTTTGCCTGCTGACATCACCAGCCTGATGAGGTCTTTGAAGCACAGTTATATGTGTGGAAAGTTCAGCCATTTATAAAACTGTAAGATTTAGATACAGACACATTACTCTTGAATCTTAATTGAATGAACTTTGTTTTGAAAGATGAGTTCATTCAGCATAGACAATTCTCCTCAGAATCATGAAGGTGACTGTCAGTCTCATGCTATCATTGACCCTAACCTAGATATCTTTCTTTCTTGCATTCCAGTATCAAAGAAATGTATTAGTCCTAAACATTAAATAGTGACACATCTCTCACTAAATAATCAATATTTATTACCTAAATTATACCAGGAAATCTTTTAAGATTTGGAGAGCACCATGAGTAAAATTTATATTCTATCCTTTTGGAATTTACTTTCCTTCATGGTAGGATAGGTAATAAGTATTTTAATTTATGCCATTAAATGTGTTTATATGTAACATAATATTCTTTGTTCCTAGTATTACTATAAAGAAGCAGAAGCAATGACATAAACATATAGACTGGAGGAATCTTATGAAATTTTGCTGATATTATTGAAAACAAGAAATTCTATATTGTGCTATCTGAATGCTGTAGAACCAGGAAGACATGAAATAACTCAGCTTCAGTTCGAAGGTCTAGAAATCACCATAACCAGAGATATTAATGATAATCATTTTCTGTCTGTAACAAGAGGCTTTCGAATAAGGAAGTGAGTTAGAACACTGATGAATGTCTCAGAGTCTGAAGCCAGAATATTGCAGCTCTGATATCCAAGGCAGAAGGTATCAGCTCGAGAAGAGAGTGACTCCCAATGCTTCAGTTTTTCTGTTGTCCCTAGGATCTAAGACAGACTGCATGATATCTACCCACACACATAAGGGCAGTACTCTTTACAGAATCTACTGATTCAAACGTTAATCTCTTCTAGCAACATCCTCAGAAACACCCACCAGTAATGTTTTATCAACTGTTTGGGTATTCCTGTTCTCAGTCAGGATTCAGTCCCCTGTACCAAAACTCACTCCATGTCCTTTTCTGTTGGGTCTATGAAAAGCATCTGGCCTCCCTGGTGAATTATTTTTATCAAAATGAACAAATGCAAGAAGCGGCCTTCTCCTGTCTCCCTCCCTCCCGTTTGGGAGTCCACGGCTAACAGAGCCTGGTGTCTGGCCCAGCAGCACCACCTTTTGGATGTCTGATTTTTCTAGGACTAGTGCTCCCACTGGACTTCATTAATACCACTCTTTCCTTTTGTTCCTTTTTCACAACTTTAACTGGCAGCTAAGATTCCCTTAACCTTAACCAAAGCTCTGCAATTACCTGCATTAGTCAGTTTTCTCTATCTGTAAAAAAAAGATAGCTTATGTGCATCCACCTTTTTAAAAAAGTGTATTTTGGCTCACATTGCCAGGTGTCTATGGTTGATTGATCTTACTGCTTTGTGACTTTGGAAAGACAAAACATCATCACAGGAAACATATGTTGGAGAAGAGTTGCTTATCTCACACTGGCCAGGAAGCAAAGGCCATGAGAAAACCAAGCAGTAATGTGTAGAGAAAGGGGCTTAAGGTAGACTTCAAAGGCAATGACCTTTTTATATCAAGCCCTATGCATTTAAGTTTCCATAACTCCTATTAGTCTATTGAATTTTGAATCTATAAATGGATCTATTGATGTGACCAGAGCTCTTTTTATACAGTCACCTCACAAATGTTGGACTTTAGAATATTGACTGGAGAGTAAACATCAACACAAACTTTTAGGGGGCATTTAAGTATCAAACTAGCACTTGTCACTTCATGAGACATTTACTTGTATTCTCTTTCTGTCACTTGAGGAATTTAGTTTTCAATGAGATTCTGATTAATCTTCATGTTATATAAATGTGAAGAAGAAGAAGAATTAATATAGGAAAACCAGAAAGTGTATATACCTCTTTGAGAAAGGAGGCATTTAAGCAAATATTTGAAGTAATCTAGTTTTCACCTATTTTTTTATTTCATTAATTTCTTTGTGTGTTTAGTCAAACATTTATCCTTTCTCTTCCCAGATAAAAGGTCTTACATCTTACATATTAAGTGTGAATTTGAAATAGATAGATAGATAGATAGATTTTGTGCACATACAAACATACCTACACAGACACATGTACACATGTGCACACAGACATAAGCAAATATAAACTGCCACAGTTTGTCTATGAAGTGTGCCTCAGAGAGATTCATAAGTTCAAAGCCTGGTTTCCAGCTAGTAGATACTTCCAGGGGAAGATACAATTATGAAGAATCTAATGTAATGTATGAGTTAATTTCTCTATGAATTTGTAACACTGCGCCATTTTGGGAATGTGGTATAAATTATGAGTGCGTGGCTACTATCAGTTGAAGTAGACTGAGGAACAAGTTCTAGAAAAATATACCTTTGTATCACACATCCCTGTCTCCACTCTGCTTTCTGGCTTCCATGAAGTGAACAGCTGTCTCTAGTTTGCTGTTCCCAGGTGATATTTCTACACTGCCACAGGCCTGAAAGCTGTAGAGCTTGCTAACCATGGAGATAGTTCTCTGAAAGTGTGAGTAGAAATGAAATCTCAGCTATCTGTCACTGGGATGAGAAACTGAGACTGTACTACCGTGCATTGTTTTTTGATGGAACTTGAACCCAGGACCCCACAGATGCTAGACTAATATTTTCACACTAAGGTAAGACCTCATCCTTTCATTTTCTTTACATTTAATTCAAAGATGTGATTTTAAGATTTGTCATTGATGGGGAGAATGCCCTTATTTATTTTGTACAAACATGTTTATTCCTTGAACTCACATTCTGTCATATGCACATACTGTTTACTTTCTTTTATTTAGTTCTTGATAAGCATTTTTAGTTATCATACATAATTTTTGTAAATGTCCTATGACTTACCCTTTTGCATTTCTAAGATTTCGTATTGAAATCACTTGCGAAGTTATTATGAACTTCAACTAGAGAAGAGTTCCTGCTATAAAAACTATTCCAGCAAATAATTTAAAGTTGTTAACTTTTGGGAGAGAAGGCAGACCAGTATTGCCTCTGTGTTACCTCATGAAGGAGAGGCAGGAAAAAGTTTTATTCGAAAGTAACAAAAGCCACAAAAGTAAAGCAGAAAACCCAGTAAGTACTAGCAACTAAGCCAGGATGAGCGCTGGGGTGGTGGAGCATTCTAGCACAACTGGGAGGAAGAAGTTCCAGAAATGAGCATGACAAGCCATTGTCATCTGTGGTCATTAACTTTGTTTATCACCTCTGTGGAATCTAGCATCCACTAGGAAGCATGCCTCGGGTGGGTCTGTGTGGGAATTTCCAGGAAGAAAAGAGCTTAGAGGGCAACCCAAGTATACAGAAGTCTAAGAGGAAAACCTTGCTGCTTATGCCGGGTTCTCCAGCTGCTTGTGAGAACCATTGCTGCTCTTCCTTGCTGACATTAAAAGCAGCTTCTCTGCCTTTTGTGACAGAAGACAGACTCTCCAGGAATCTTTCAGGCTTTTAGCATCAAGTTGGGATCCCTGAGAGATCCAGCCCCATGAACTGAGCAGCGAGTAGATTCTTGCCCTCATTTTGTCAGCCACAGTTGAACGACTTAGCATGTACTATGTAAATGAATCTAATAAATACACTTTGTAGTATTCCATTCATTTTATCATTTCTATTCCTCTATAGAAACCTTGAACAATATGTAGTCCCACCCTGTGGTCAGGAGCAGTACTCCACAACCGAGAATAAGCTTTGATGTTGGTAGCCTTGCTCCTGAAGTCAGTGGGTGGGGTTACCTTCTGGATATCCTGACATTTGTTACTGCAGACTGTGAACGTTGATGAAACAAAGGCTTCCTTGGAATCCATAGCTGCCCTCTTCCAGGAACATGATTAATTCTTAGAGGTTTCACAATGATGTAGACAGATCTTATGTGACAGTAGTGCTATGACTGCTTTCCACACACTCTATACAATTGAGAACTATCCTCTCATGGCTACAACTTGATCTACCCCATGGTGACTGCTCTGGGCAGTGTTAGGAAACTTAAGCCACCTGGCCATCTAGAGATCAGAGCTAAGTGTGATCAACAGAGGCTCGGGCACTCGAAGAATGAACTTTTTGAGCAGGGAACATTCTGTTATTGACCAATGCTGGCTCAAGACCAGCATAAACTGTACAAAGGACAACATTCCACATTTCAACTGGCATCCTCCTTACAAACGATCGCTGATGGTCTCCAATTACTGAAGACACAGAAACTGCTGGAACATACTCCCCACTGCCACAGCTGCCCCCCTGCTTGTTTCTCTCCACCCTCTGTGTGTGTGCATGTGTGTGTTTATGCAATTGTGTGTGAGAGAGAGAAAGAAAGAGACAGAGAGACAGAGAGAGACAGAGGGAGACAGAGATAGACAGAAAGACTGACTGACTTTGTCAGTCTCTCATTTTTTTCTCTTTCTCTTTCATTCTGTTTTTCTGTTCCACCTGAAATGTTTTCATTAATTTGTTTATTTATTTGTTTAACATCCCAATCACAGCACCCCTCCTCACAATCTCCCCTCACATAGCCCCTTCCCTATTCCTTATCTACTTCTCTTCTGATGAGGGGCGAGGCTTCTCTGTGAACCAACCCATCCTGGCACATCAAGTTTCTGCAGGACTACATACATCTTCTCCCACTTAGGCCAGCGAAGGCAGCCCATTTAGATGAACAGGATCCACAGGCAAGAAATAAAGTCAGGGTCAGTCCCCATTCTAGTTGTTGGAGGACCTTCATGAAGACCAAGCTGCACATCTTTGGTTGGTGGTTCAATTTCTGGGATTCCCCCATGGGTCCAAGTTAATTGACTTGGTGGGCTTTAGTGGAATCCATATCCCTGTCAGGTCCCCCAATCCTCCCCCTACCTCTTCTACAAGACTCCACAAGCTCTGTGTAACTTCTGGCTGTGGGTCTCTGCATCTGTTTCTGTTAGCTGCAGGAGAGGAGCCTTTCAAAGGACAATTATGCTAGGCTCTTGCCTTCAAGCATAGCAGAGTATCATTAATAGTATCAAGGACTGGTTCTTGCCCATGGAATGGGTCTCAAGTTGGACCAGTCATTATTTGGCCATTCTCTCAGTGTCTGTCCATTTTTGTCCTTGCATTTCTTATAAGCATGACAAATTTTGCATTGAAGGTTTTGTGGGTAGTTTGGTGTCCTTATCCCTCCACTGAGATTCCTGCCTGGCTACAGGAAGTGGCCATTTCAGGCTACATATACCCCACTTCTAGGAGTCTCAGCTAGAGTCACCCTCATAGACTCCCTGGAGCCTACCCCAGCTCAAGTCTCTGGCACTTCCTAGAGATGCTCCCTCCATGTCTACCAAGGACCAGTTTTCATTCACTCTTCCTGTCTTCTCCCCCTGACTCTCCCTACGCCTGATCCCCTCACTACCCTTGTTCCGTCCCCATTCCCTCTTCCAACCAGTTCCTTCCCTCCATCCACCTTGATAACTATTTTATTTCCCCTTCTGTGTGAAATTCAAGCATCCTCCTTTGGACCCTCCTTGTTTTGTAGCTTCTTTGGGTCTGTAGCATGTAGCATATTATCCTGTACTTTATGTCTAATATCCATTTATAAGTGAGTACATATAATACATGACCTTTTACGTCTGAATTACCTCACTCAGGATGATATTTTCTAGTTCTATCCATTTGCCTTCAAATTTTATGATGTCCTTGTTTTAATAGTATTTTTAATTTCCATTATTTAAATAAACCACATTTTCTTTATCCATTCTTCAGTTTAGGAACATCTGGATTGTTTCTAGTTTCTGACTATTACAAATAAAGCTGACATGAACATAGTTGAGCAAGTGTCCTCGTAATATGTTGGAAAATCTTCTGGGTATATGCCGAGGAGTGATATAGCTGGATCTTGAGGTAGAACTATCCTCAATTTTCTGAGAAACCATGATATTGATTTCTGGTATGATTGTACAAGTTTGCACTCCCACCAGCTTTAGAAGAGTGTTCTCTTTTCTCCATATCCTTACAAGTACATGCTGTCACTTCAGCCATTCTGATAGGTGTAAGGTAGAATTTGACAGTCTTTTTGATTTGCATTTCCATCATGTCTAAGAATGTGAACATTTCTTTTAAGTGTTTCTTGATCATTTGAAATTACTCTGTTGAGAATTCTCTGTTTAGCTCTGTAATCTATTTTTTAATTGGGTTTGTTGGTATCTAATTTCTTGTTTGTTTATAAGCATATCTTTCTTTAGGTTAGGGAAATTTTCTTCTATGAATTTGTTGCAAATATTTCTAGGCATTCGAGCTGGGAATCTTCTCCTCCTTCTATTCCTATTATTCTTAGGTCTGTTCTTTTCATAATTATCCCAAATTTCCTGGATTCTTTGTGTTAGAAACATTTTAGATTTAGCATTTTCTTTGACTGATGTATCAATTTCTTCAATCACAGCTTCTACACTTGAGATTCTCTCTTTCATCTCATATTCTGTCCATGATGTTTATGTCTATAGTTCCTTTACTCCTTCCTAGAATTTCCATCTCAAGGATGGCCTTACTTTTTGTTTTATTTATTATTTCTGTTTTCAGGTCTTAGGCATCTTTATTTATTTCCTTTACCTGTTTGGTTGTATTTTCCTGTATTTCTTTATATTTATTCATTTCCTCTTTAAAGGTCTCTGCCTGCTTGATTGTATTTTCCTGTATTTCATTAAGGGGTTTGTTTTCTCTTTAAAGGCCACTGTCATTCTCATAAGATTAGATCCAAGATCACTTTATTGTGCAGCAGGTGTGTTAGGATACCCAGGGCTTGTTGTCATCGGATAGCTGGCTTCTGAAGGTGCCATATTGCTCTAGCTTTTGTTTTGCTCTTATACTGGCATTTAGCAATCTGGCTGTCCCTAGTGTTGGCAGCCCTGGTAGTCCCTGATTGCAGCAGGCCTCTGGGACTGCAGGTAGAATTGGTAGTCCCTGATGGCTTTAGGCCTCTGGTTGTCCCAGGTGGCAACAGGCCTCCAGGGATGCAGGCAGAGCTGTTGGTCATGACTGCTATAGGCCTCCCACATTGCAGGTAAAGGTATGGACCAGAAGATGGAGCACAGAAGGGACAGGATAGATACCATGGCTGCTGGGCTTGCTGGTGGTTCCAGCAAGCAGGAGATTGGGGAATGGGGATTTTATTTGTTTCTCATGGGTAGCAGTAGGCCTCCAGGAATGCTGGTAGAGCTGAGGGCCATGTAAATGAAAATTGTGAACTTCTTACTATATTGATTTTTACAATATCTGCTTTCAATTTTCTCTAGGAATGGACAATCTGATTCTCTAATGTTAAGATAGTGAATTTTTATTCAATAGTTTTATTCAAAACTGTTAATGTCATTTTATTTTTTAACTTTGGGAATTGCATATATGAGTACTATATTTGTTTCTATCTTTCCCTCTTCCTTGATATAACTTTTCCTAGTGCCTTACCATTCCCTGTCTACATATGAGCAATACTAAATGGATTCAGTTGGCTGAATAAATATACACAAGTGTATGTAACAATAATAAGTAAAGAAGAGGTCATAAATTTGTTTTTATTTTTAGTCATTTAATCACTGAATTTTTGTACACATTTTAATTAATAGTCTTTTCCTTCTTTACTTTTTTCTTTTTGTTCCTTCTGCACATTTTTCCATTTGGATTATCAATTTCCAATGTACTATAAATAGTTGCTCTTTATTACTAATTTTAAAGAAAAAATACATTTTTGCATAGACAGATTTAATCTTAAATCAAATGAAACTGGAAACATGT
Source organism: Mus pahari (assembly GCF_900095145.1). NCBI lineage: Eukaryota > Metazoa > Chordata > Mammalia > Rodentia > Muridae > Mus > Mus pahari. Next base: position 53,768,114 of record NC_034593.1, read on the forward strand.
CATGTTTTTCTTTCTGATTCTGACTTATTAAAAAAAAAAATACGTGGAGCTGATCCTGTGCCACAGCACTCCATACCTAAATACCACTGGGAGAGAGCTGGTCTGCCAGGCATGCAAATATGCCTGTGAGCACCAGTAACAGCACCTCTTCTGTTCAGCGGGACATGAACACCACCACTTCTGCTCAGGACACAGGAACCAAGAAGTAGCCAAAGACATGATCCTTCCTGTTTCCATCTGCACCCCAGAGCTGAACCTGTGCCATAGCTCTCCATACCCAAATTCCTCCTAGAAAGAACTGGTTTCCCAGGAGTACTGATGCACAGAATGACAGAAGGGACCAGACACAGTCAGAGACAGCAAGACCAGATAACCCCAGAGATAACCAGATGGTGAGAGGCAAGGGCAAGAACATANCCAACACAAATGAAGGCTACTTGGCATCATCAGAACCCAGTTCTCCCACTATAGCGAGTCCTGGATACCCCAACACATCAGAAAAGCAAGACTCTGATTCAAAATCACATCTCATGAAGTGATAGAGGATGCAAAAAGCTCCTAACTCAGGAAATCCAGAACACAATGCAAAGAACAAACCTAAGGATAATAGATATAAAAGACAGTGAATATTCCCAACTTAAAAGGCCAGTAAATATCTTCAACAAAATTANAGAAGAAAACTTCCCTAGCCTAAAGAAAGAGATGCCCATAAACATACAAAAAGCCTACAGAACTCCAAATAGATTGGACCAAAAAGAAATTCCTCCCATCACATAATAATCAAAGCACCAAATGCACAAAACAAAGAATATTAAAAGCAACAGGGGTGGAAAGGTCAAGTAACATATAAAGGCAGACCTATTAGAATTACACCAGATTTCTCACCAGAGACTAAGAAACCTAGAAGGTCCTGGGCAGATGTCATACAGGCCCTAAGAGAACACAAGTGCCACATCAGGCTACTATACCCATTAAAACTCTCAATTACCATAGTTGGAGAAACCAGGATATTCCATGCCTAAACCAAATTTACACAATATCTTTCCACAAATCAATCTCTACAAAGGATAATAGATGGAAAATGCCAACACGAGGAGGGAAACTACTCCCAAGAAAAAGCAAGAAAGCAATGTTCTTTCAACAAAACCAAAAGAAGATAGTAACACAAACATAAAATAACATTAAAAATAAGAGGAAGGGGCAATCACTATTCCTTAATATCTATTAATATCAATGGACTCAATTCCCCAATAAAAAGTCATAGAATAACAGACTGGATATGTGAATAGGACCCATCATTTTCCTGCATACAGAAAATGAACCTCAGTGTCAAAGACAGATACTACCTCAGAATATAGGGCTGGAAAACAATTTTTCAAGCAAATGGTCCCAGGAAAAAAGCTGGAGTAGACATTCTAATATCAAATAAAATCAACTTTCAACCAAGAGTTATCAAAAAGGGTGAGGAAGGACATTTCATACTCATCAAAGGAAAAAAATCTACCATGAAGAACTGTAAGTTCTGAACATCTGTGCTCTTGATGCAAGGTCACCCACATTCATAAAAAAAAAAAAAACTTTACTAAAGCTCAAAGCATACATTGCACCTCACACAATAACAGTGGGAGACTTCAACACCCCACTCTCATTAATTGAAAGATTATAGAAACAGAAAATAAATACAGATCCACTGAAACTAACAGAAGTTTTGGAACAAATGGATTTAACAGATATCTATAGAATATTTTATCCTAAAACAAAAGAATATACCTTCTTCTTAGCTCCTCATGGTACTTTCTCCAAAATTGACCATATAATTCGTCACAAAACATGCCTAAACAGATACAAGAAGATGGAGATAATCTCATGCATCCTATAAGAACACTATGGACTGATGCTGGTCTTCAATAGCAACAAAACAACAGAAAGTCCACATAAACATAGAAGCTGACACCCTACTCAACCATAAGTTGGTCAAGGAAGAAATAAAGAAGGACATTAAAGACTTTTTAAAATGTAATGAAAATGGAGCCACAACATACCCACAGTTATGGGACACAATGAAATCAGTGTTAAGAGGAAAACTTATAGCTCTGAGTGCCTCCAAAAAGAAACTGGAGAGAGCTTACACTAGCAGCTTAACAGCATACCTGAAAGCTCTAGAACAAACAGAAGTAAATACACCCAAGAGGAGTAGACAACAGTAAATTATCAAACTCGGGGCATAAACCAACCAAGTAGAAACAAAAAGAACTATACAAAGAATCAACAAAATCTGGAACTGGTTATTTGAGAAAATCAACAAAATAGACAAACCCTTAGTCAGACTGACCAGAGGTCACAGAAACAGTATTCAGATTAACAAATCACAAATGAAAAGGGAGATATAACAACAGAAAATGAGGAAATTTTTTTTTAAAAATCATCAGATCTTACTGCAAAACTCTATATTCAACAACCTGAAAAATCTGGATGAAATGGACAATTTTCTAGAGAGATACAAGGCACCAAATTTAAATCAAGATCAGGTAAACCATCTAAAAAGTCCCATAACCCCCTAGAAGCAGCCATTGAAAGTCTCCCAAGCAAAGAAAGCCCAGGACCAGATGGATTTCCTGCGAAATTCTATCAGACCTTTAAAGAACACCTAATACCAATACTCTTCAAACTATTCCATGAAATAGAAACAGAAGGAACATTACACGATTTTTTTCTATGAAGACAGAATTAAACTGATTCCTACACCACACAAAGACCCAACAAAGAAAGAGAACTTCAGACCAATTTCCCTTATGAATATTGATGCAAAAATACTCAATAAAAATTCTCTAAATCCGAATCCAGGAACACATCAAAATGATCATTCAACACAATCAAGTAGGATTCATCCCAGGGATGCAGGGATAGAATATTATAGGGAAATTCATCAATGTAATCCACTACATAAACAAACTCAAAGAAAAAAACCACATGATCATTTCATTAGATGCTGAAAAAGTATTTCAGAAAATTCAGCATCCCTTCATGTTAAAAATCATGGAAAGATTGGAAATTCAAGGCCCATACCTAAACATAGTGAAAGCAATATACAGCAAACCAGTAAACAATAGCCAACAGCAAACTAAATGGAAAGAAACTTGAACTAATCCCACCAAAATCAAGAACTAAACAAGGCTGCCAACTCTCTTCCCTATCTATTCAATATAGTACTTGAACCCCTAGCTAGAGCAATTAGATAACAAAAGGAGGTCAAATGGATACAAATTAGAAAGAAAGAAGTCAAAATATTTACAGATGACATGACAGTATACTTAAGTGACCTCAAAAATTCCATGAGAGATCTCCTACAGCTGATAAACAACTTCAGCAAAGTGGCTGGATGTAAAAGTAATGGAAACAAATCAGTAGCCTTCCTATACTCAAAGGATAAACAGGCTGAGAAAGAAATTAGGGAAATGACACCCTCACAATAGTCACAAACAATATAAAATATCTTGGTTTGACTCTAACCAATTAAGTGAAAGATCTGTATGACAAGAACTACGAGTCTCTGAAGAAAGAAATCAAAGAAGATCTCAAAAGATGGAAAGATCTTCCATGCTCATGGATTGTCAGGATTGATTTAGTAAAAATGGCCATCTTGTCAAAAGCAATCTACATATTCAATGCAATCCCCATCAAAAATCCAATTCAATTCTTAGAAAGAGCAACTCTCCAGGCAGCGGTGGCAGATGCCTTTAATCTCAGCACTTGGGAGGCAGAGGCAGGCAGATTTCTGAGTTCGAGGCCAGCCTGGTCTACAGAGTTAGTTCCAGGACAGCCAGGGCTACACAGAGAAACCCTGCCTCGAAAACAAAAAAAACCAACAACAACAAAAAAAAAAAACCAAACAAACAGAAAGAGAAACTCTTAAATTCATATAATATATATATATATATATATATATATATATATATATATATATATATATATATAAAAACCTCAGGATGTTAAATTATTAGTAATCCAGGATAGCACAAATTATTATCAACAATAAAAGAACTTCTGTGGGAATCACAATCCCTGACCTCAAGTTGTATTACAGAGCAAGAGTGATTAAAAAAAACTGCATGGTATTGGTACAGTTATGGGAAGTTAGATCAATCGAATAGAATTGAAGATTCAGAAATGAACCCACACACCTATGGTCACTTGATCTTTGACAAAGGAGGTAAAA
>NC_034593.1:53772340-53773699 GCF_900095145.1 Mus pahari
CTTTTGCCCTACAGAAGTTTTGCAATTTTATGAGGTCCCATTTGTCAATTCTTGATCTTACAGCACAGGTCATTGCTGTTCTGTTAAGGAATTTTTCCCCTGTGCCCATTTCTTCAAGGCTTTTCCCCACTTTCTCCTCTATATATTTCAGTGTCTCTGGTTTTATGTGGAATTCTTTGATCCACTTAGACTTAAGCTTTTATGTGAAGTTCCTTGATCTTCTTAGACTTGAGTTTTGTACAAGGAGATAAGAATGGATCAATTCTCATTCTTCTACATGTAAACTGCCAGTTGTGCCAGCACCATTTGTTGAAAATGTTGTCTTTTTTCCACTGGATGGTTTTAGCTCCTTTGTCAAAGATCAAGTAACCGTAGGTGTGTGGGTTCATTTCTGGCTCTTCAATTCTGTTCCATTGATCTACCTGTCTGTTACTGTACCAGTACCATGCAGTTTTTTATCACAACTGCTCTGTAGTACAGCTTGAGGTGAGGCATGGTGATTCCCCCAGAGTTTCTTTTATTGATAAGAAGAGTTTTTGCTATCCTAGGTTTTTTATTATTCCAGATGAATTTGAAAACTTCTCTTTCAGTGAAGAATTGAGTTGGAATTTTGATGGGTATTGCATTGAATCTGTTGATTGCTTTCGGCAGGATAGTCGTTTTTACTATATTAATCCTGCCAATCCATGAGCATGGGAGATCTTTCCATCTTTTGAGATCTTTTTCAATTTCTTTCTTCATAGACTTGATGTTTTAGTCATACAGATCTTTCACTTCCTTAATCAGAGTCACACCAAGATATTTTATATCATTTGTGACTATTGTGAAGGGTGTTGTTTCCCTAATTTCTTTCTCATCCTGTTTATCCTTTGTGTAGAGAAAGGCCACTGATTTGTTTGAATTAATTTTATATCCAGATACTGCACTGGAGCTGTTTATCAGGTTTAGGAGTTCTCTGGTGGAATTTTTAGGGTCACTTATATATACTAACATAATATCTGCAAATAGTGATATTTTGACTTCTTCCTTACCAATTTNTATCCCCTTGATCTCCTTTTGTTGTCGGATTGCTCTGGCTAGTTCTTCAAGTACAATATTGAATAGGTATGGAGAAAATGGACAGCCTTGTCTAGTTCCTGATTTTAGTGGGATTGCCTCCAGCTTCTCTCTATTTACTTTGATGTTGACTACTGGTTTGCTGTATATTGCTTTTATTATGCTTAGGTATGGGCCTTGAATTCCTGATCTTTCCAAGACTTTTATCATGAAGTTGTGTTGGATTTTGTCAAATGCTTTCTCAGCATCTAACGAGATGATCATGTGGTTTTTGTCTTTGAGTTTGTTTATATAGTGGATTAC
>NC_034593.1:53774490-53789864 GCF_900095145.1 Mus pahari
TTGTGCCCTCTAGTTAGTCTGGCCCTGTACAAAGCTCAAGTCAAAGTGGATCAAGGACCTCCACATAAAACCAGATACACTGAATCTAATAAAAGAGAAAGTGGGGAAAAGCCTTGAACACATGGGCACAGGGAAAAGTTCCTGAACAGAACACCAATAGCTTATGCTCTAAGGTCAAGAATCAACAAATGGGACCTGATAAAATTGCAAAGCTTCTGCAAGACAAAGGACACTGTCAATAGGATAATATAGCATCCAACAGATTGGGCAAACATGTTTACCAATATCACATCCGATAGAGGGCTAATATCCAATGTATACAATGAACTCAAGAAGTTAGACTCCAGAGAACCAAATAACCCTATTAAAAATGGACTACAGAGCTAAACAGAGAATTCTCAACTGGGGAAACTTGAATGGCCTTGAAGCATCTAAAGAAATGTTCAACATCCTTAGTCATCAGGGAAATGCAAATCAAAACAACCCTGATACTCCACCTCCCACCAGTCAGAATAGATAAGATCAAAAACTAAGGTGACAGATGATGCTAGCAAGGATGTGGAGAAAGAGGAACACACCTCCATTGCTGGTGGGATTGCAAGCTGGTACAACTACTCTGCAAATCAGTCTGGTAGTTTCTCAGAAAATTGGGCACAGTTCTACCTGAGGACCCAGCCATACCATTCCAGAGCATATACCCAAAAGATGCTCCATCATATAATAAAGACACATGTTCCACTGTGTTTATAGCAGCCACATTTATAATAGTCAGAAGCTCTAAAGAGCCCAGATGTCACTCAACAGAGGAATGGATACAGAAAATGTGGTACATTTACACAATGGAATACAACTCAGCTATTAAGAACAATGACTTCTTGAAATTCACATGCAAATGGTTGGAACTTGAAAATATCATCATGAGTGAAGTAACTTAGTCACAAAAGACCACACATGGTATGTACTCACTGATAAGTGGATATTAGCCATCTATATATAGTCACCACACCTAGACACAATTGTGGATGCTAGGAAGTGATTGCTGACAGGAGCCTGATATGGCTGTCTCCTGAGAGGCTCTGCCAGAGTCTGACAAATACAGAGGCAAATGCTTGCAGCCAACCATTGGACTGAGTGCAGGGTCCCTGATGGAGTTGTTGAAGATGGGACTGAAGGAGCTGAGGGGGGTTGCAGCCCCATGGAGGGAGCAACAGTGTCATCTGGCCAACCCTCCGAAGCTCCCAGGGACTGGACCACCAACCAAAGAGTATACATGGAGAGACCCATGGCTCTGGCCACATATGTGACAGAGGATGGTTTTGTTGGACATAAGTGAGAGGAGAGGCCCTTAGGCCTGAGGGTGTTCAGTGACTCAGTGTAGTGGAATACCAGGACCAGAAGGCAGGAGTGGGTGAGTGGCTGGGGGAGGGGGGATGGGATAGGGGCTTTGAAGGGGAGACCTAGAAAGGAGAAAAATTTGAAATGTAAATAAAGAAAATATCTAGTAAAAACATCTATATATTAAAAAACCCCAATATTTCAAATAAAATATCACCAACTGAATACAATAAAATAATAAAATTTCTAAAATTAAGAAAGAAAACCTTAAAAGCTTCCATACAACAAAGAAAATAATCAGTTGAGAGGAGGTACACAGAGTAGGAGAAAATCTTTATCAGCTATACGTCTGTTAAAGATTAATATGCAGAATACTCAAAACACTTAGATAACAAAGAACAAAGAAAATAACCAAAATCAATAATGAGCTATAAACCTTAAGAGAGTTCTTGAAAGGAGAAACAAAAATATCTAAGAAATATCTTTTAAAATTTGTTCAACATGTTTAGTATTCAGACAAATTCAAATTAAAACTACTTGGAGATTTTGCTTACCCCAATCAAAATGGCTAAGATTAAAATAAAAGCAACTGACAACAAACGTCAGTGTGGATATGTGGAGATGTCAACATTTATTCCCAGTTGGTAGGAGTGAAAATCAGGGCAGTCTTTATGGAAATCAGTGTGGAGAATTCTCAAGGAGATGAAAACATATCTACCATATGATACAGCTCTTTTATTCATTAACAGATACCCAAAGGACTTGATATTCTGCTATAGGGATACCTAACCAACCTTGTTCATGGCTACTTTATTCAAAATAGCTAAGAAATGGAAGCAGAGCAAATGACAAATAGGTAATAAAAATAAGTTAAATATACTCAATGGAGTTCTACTAAGCTGGGAGAAAGAAAAAAACAAGATCATGAAATTCACAGGTAAGTAAATGAATGGGACTTGAAAATATAGTCAGTGAAGTAACCTGGAGTCAGAGAGACAACTGCTGCATATTCTCTATTTTTGTGAATCCTGGATCCAAATTTTTATGTTTAAATATATAACCCAGGGTAAATGTAGAAGCCATTGACATGGGGGAGGAGTTCTAGGGAGTGGGATATAGCTCTCATGAAATCTCAGTATGGGTGCTTGCACAAGAGGTGAAAAGACCATGCCAATAAATATGGCAACAAGAATGAAGGGAAGCCTCACATGTCTCCTAAATAAAGAGCTACAAGCAATCAATGGTTGCTGAAGGAGAGATGCCAAGCTTTTACTGGGGGGAAAGAGTTGGATGATGTGTGTGCACGTGTGTATGTAACCTAAGAGTTTTGAGTATTTGATGCATGCCATCATATTATCTAAGATTGTTATTGTACTAAGCAATATTAATAAATGCACAATATTACAAAGTTTACACACACTAAGGTTCCATTTCCCTTTATGACAGTGAAATAAGGAGTGAAATTCAGTTATGTCCACAAACTCAATGTCCACATAATCTACCAGGATTATGTTCATAATCCTGATGCCCCTCTTATCTGTACCTATGCCATTTATATTTGATATAATGGGAAAAAATATTATCGGAAAGAAACTTAAAATGATACTATATTGTTACCTGATTTTTTTTGTAATGTGATTATTCCTTTACCTCCCATACAGAAATTTTGAGCAATACCAAAATAATAGGACAAAAAAATCTTAAACACACAAAAAAAAAATTGACGATAGAAGTTAGAATCAAAGAGTGAACGCTGATCTATAATTAAAACTAGCACCCCACACCAAGTTATACGTATGGAATCAATTACCTAGAAGAGAAGTTAGAATTAAAAACCAATTGTCTTTAAAACTCTAGACATTAAATAAAGAATTTCACAGAATGAAATTAACTATTGATAGAAGAAAACATACAGCCAGTCTAATTAAAGGGTATGAGGAGGCCCAGAGAAAAATTACTAAATATAATGATAATTTCCTGTATCTGCTATCTTTACTTCTTTAGACTGTACCACATGATCATTTTAGTTAGGCATCACAGAAATGTTGTATCAAATGTAGATGATGTAAAAGGGAAAGTCCAAAACAAACCACCATGACTGATAGGGTTAATGTGACCCCGGGCCTCTTCCTTCACTATTTCTGGCTCTTGAATTTGCTTTCCCACCTGGGAGTAAGACCACTCTAGTGCTGTGATATAGCAAAGGTTTGTCTCAGCATGCATAAAACGGGATTGCTTAACTAGGAAGGAGAGCTATGAAATAAAACTCTCTAAAAATGGTACACCTATTTTGAATATTTGACTGAATGATTGACTGATTCTGATTTCCTTTATTTTAGAGAGATTAAATATTGCATATTGCAAGTTGATAGTATCTTGGACTGTCTGTAGTCCCCCTTAAAAGCCATTTCTCTGTATCTGATCTAACATCATTTGATAAAGCCTTGGCAGAGGGCATTTAAGCAAGTACTCCCTGCTCTGAGGGACCTTGCTGTCTGCTATTCTCACCAACATATTTAGTAAACGTACTTAGTTTATACTCTTCTTCTGTGATTGCAAAAACTTCAAGCTACCTTTCTATGATGGAGCACATCATTTGAAACAGCTAAAGCCATGTTTCTTGCCGTTCATATTTGAGTCAGAATAAACTAACTCTTTAAAACAAAATCCAAGGTGTATTTCACACAAATAGCAGAGTACTGTATCTCAGGGTCTTCAAAAGCAAACAAACAAACAAACAAACAAAAACCAAAAGCAAACAAAACCTGAAAGCAAACACTGGGCTATGGAATGGCACAGCAAGTAGAGGCACTTGCCATCAAGCCTGAGGACCTGAGTTTGACTCCCAGATTCACACTGTAGGAAGAGAGGACCAGAGACTTGACCTTGACACATTTGTGCATAATATATAAAGTAAAACAGTAAAGATCAATAAGATGGAAGATACAAGAAAAATATATAGAATCCATTAGTCAAAAAAAATTGATTTTTGAAGTAATCAACAAGATTGATAATACCATGTCCAAACTAAGAAAGAGAAAGTGGAGATCCAAATTAATAAAGAGATAAAAAATGGATGTGATAAAATCAACAACAGTAAAATTGAGGTCATTATTTTAAATACTTTAAAATCTATATTCCAGGGGCTGGAAAGATGACTCAGTGGTTAAGAGCACTGCTGCTTTTCCAAAGGACCCAGATTTGATTCTCAGTACCAACATGGCAGCTCACATCCTTTTCTACTTCCAGTTCTAGGGAACATGAACTTCTTCAGACCTTAGCAGGCACAAGTTTCACATGTAGTATACAAACACTCATGAAGGTAAAACATTCATATATATAAAATAAAATAAAAATTTTGAGATTCTAATATAACATGATTTTCCAGTTCCTTTCATTATCCCCAAGCCCTCCAATATACCATCCATATCCTTGTTTTCTTTCTTATTCATGGAACTGGAGGCAAGATAAATAGACTTCCCCAAGAAAGAGCACCCCATTTAGTTATTCAGTAACAAATAGCCTCAAAAACATATACACACAAAGAATATCGCTCAGAATGAATGAGTTGTATTTAGTAGTGTGTGTGTTATGTGTTTGTATGAGTGTGTGAGAGAGAGAAAATAATTAAACAAAAAGAAGCCGTGAATTTGAAAAAGTAAACTATAAAAACTATATCTCAAATATATATCTGAAAATGTACATGATCTACAAAAATTAAATCCATGGGATCTAAACAGCTCCTATAAGATAAGAAATCTGGTGCTGGAGAGATGGCTCAGCATGTGCAAAGCACCCACTTCTTGCAGAAGGCCTAGGTTTGTGTGCCAACACCCATGTTAGGCTACTTGTATATGCGTGAAACTCCAGTTCTGAGGATTCTGTGGCCATTTTCTGCCCTCCGTAGTTATCCAAACACACATGGTCCACACACACATAGACATAATAAAATCTACAGTAAATTAATCAGAAAAGGGCCCACTCTTCTATTCAATATACTGTTCAGTGTCATAGCTATAAGACAAGAGAAAGAAATTGAAGGAAAATGTGTGTAGAAGAAAGAGGCCAAAATAGTCCTATTTATAGATGGCATGGGTCTACACATAATAATCCTAAAGACTCTACTGGAAACTTCTTAGATCTCTTTAACATACTAAGTCAACAAGGAAAAATCTGTAGATTTTCTATACACCAATGACAAATTTATCAAAGAGGAAAACATAATCCCAACTATGATCTAATACATACATACGTACATACACTCAGGACTAAATCTGACCAAAAAAAAAGTAAGATACTAAAGTAAGGACAAGCAAGAGGTGGTATGGAAAGGCAGAAAGCAGTGGAGAGGGGATGAATTAGGACAGACTATAAGGGCATGTAAATAAAATTCTTTACTAAAGTCCATTGCTATGTTAGCTAAGTTAAGACTGATAATAAACAGGGGTTAGAACAATGGCTCAGATGTTAAAGCACTTGTTCTTGCAGAAGACTGGATTTCATTCCCAGCATCTGTATGGTGACTTGCAAGCAATTTTAACCCCAATCACAAAGATTCTGATTCTCTCTTCAGGCCCCTGTAGACACTTCAAACATATGATGTACATACATACACACTGGAAAAAACATTCATACACAGAAAATAGGAATAAATTCTTTATGAAAGTTAATGAAATAGATAAAATAAAATTGACAAGTAAAACAAAACCAAGTCCCATTGTGGTATGTATATTTTACCTGACTAGGACTATGCCTCTTTTGTTGTAGCATGCTAAAAAGATGGTCATTGGTATACAGAAAAAAAATCCCTAAGTAAAACATTACTCAGCCAAAACATCTTGAAATATACGATGTAAACCCAATAAAGAGATTATTTTGAAAGTTCTCACACATAGCTAAAAGGGAAATGAAGCATTTGAAAACATGAAGTCAGTTCAAGTTCATCACTACTAGAGGTACTCAAGCCGAATGAGAACGGTAAACTCCAGAACACTTAAAAACTTTTATCCCTTACTACCTTTTGAATTTCATACTACATGCTTCAGAATACAACCACTGCAAGCCATATCTCATACACCTTAATGTCTTTAACTCATTGTCCACACTCAGGCTGTCAGCACAGCCATGCTTAACTGATCTTGATCATTTTAAATGTATTCCTCTTTGAACTTTTTTTATTACTGTGTGTGCTGCTTAGTTTTTAACTACAGTCATCTGGGAAGAGGGAAGCTCGCGTGAGGAACTGCCTTTATCACATAGGCCTGTGGGCATGTTTGCTGGGCATTTTCTTGATTAAGGAATGATGTGGAGGGCCCAGCCTACTGTGGGATGCCACCCGGGGAAGACGATCCTAGTTTGTATAAGAAACAATCTGAGAAGCACTGCAGAGAGTAAACATCATGGCTCCGTGATCTCTGCTTCTTGTTGGTTTCCTGCCCTATCTGCCCTCAGTGATGAGCTGTCCTATGGATTTAAGCCAAATAAAATCCTTTCCTCCACAAGTTTCTATTGGTCAGTGTCTTATCACAGTAACAGAGAAGCAAAATAGTACACTGAGTCACTGAGTCACTGAGTGAGTGAGGGAGGGAGTGAGTGAGTGAGTGAGTGAGAGGTGCATGCATGTGTGTGTACGTGTGTACTACAAGCAACTGTACCTATCTCTGCATCTGAATTTATAGATCTTAGAAGTCAGGTGTCTTCCTCTATTGCCTTCTATCTTCTTTTCTGGCACAGGTCTCTTACGGAAGCTGGAGCTCTTCATTTAGAGTAGATTGGCTAGCCAGTGAATTACAGAGGTCTTCCTGGCTTGCTTCCCCAGTGCTGTGATACTACAGGACATTACAGTGCCAGCTTTTATGTGGTCATGAACTCAGATATTTGTGCTTATGACGGAAGCACTTGCTTCTTTCTGAGCCCTCTCATATGCAAAATTAACCTGAATCTAAATGGTACTTCATGACACAACATACAGTTATACTTCCTAAATTCTTTCCACTCAAATTTTAAAGCATTTGACAACTTCTGTTATTTTTATATCTAGAGCACAGTCAGAACTCATTCAGTAGATTTAGTTACTTCCCCACTAGAAAAATCTCTAAGTGTATTAGAAGCTACCTGGAAAAAGTAGGCAAGAGAGATAAGATACACAAGTTCAATCCCCCTTTGAGACCAGACATGCCCAGTGTCCTATGTTCAGTTCAGTGTCTGCAGAAAATAAGTTAGCTTAAAATGGAGTCTACTAAGTCAAATAAGATGCTAGGCAGTCTGGGCTAAGGACATCCATGCCACACATCCATGTCACAATATGACACATAAACTCCGGGAGCTGAAGGACCTGAAGGTGTGTTTGAGATAGTTAACCAATGATACGATGAAGTGAGTCACAAACACAGCAAAGCAAATAAGCAATGGCCAGATGGTATCCCTGGGTCCCATTTACCCAAACATCAAACAACACAGCTGTGTAGACAAACAAAGGCAGGGTGGGCCTAAGAAGACTGAGGTTATTGTTAGATTATTTTTGTTCCTTTTCTTCCCTCACCATTCAGATTAAAAAGATAACTTAAATAAAAACTTGGATGAAGACAGATCTTTCGTTTCCTACACACCTGAATTTCTATGAAACAGGAATCACTTAGACTTAATGACAGCAACCATTAGGTAATATTACACTTGAGTCATAAATTATATGAATCGAACAGAAAACTAAAAACTGCTTTAACTCTCAAAGGTTCAAACATGGGATCTTGGGTTGACTGTGTACAAAACTCTCTCAATATCACAAAGCTGCTTCTCTCAGCAATCCAGACTCAACCTCTAGCGATGCTTCTAAATATCTAGCTAAAGCTTAAACTTGCCTCTTAGTACTAAGTCTAAAGCTACTTTCTCTGCTCCCCATAGATTAAGAGCTAAAAGCAATATTCGTCACTGAGAAGGTGACATTGCTATTAATTTCTGAGTACTGTGACTTGGGTATAAACACTGGAAACCATGTGCTGAAACCTTAATTCCAAGGTTATACATTAATGATTTTTGAAGGTGAACTCCCTGGGAGATAATTAGAACTGGATGAGGTCATAAGGTCAGAGCCCTCATGATTGAATTAGTCACTTTGTAAGAAAAGAGGTCAGGGGAAAGGCCACTTATCTCTAATGATAGCTTTACCTCTCCAGAACCCCTACCAGTCCTATTTTGAACTTCCCATCATCCACATTCCCCAGCTGAATCAACATTTATTCTTTACAAATTACTCAATCTGTGATATTCAGGCATAGGAAGAGAAAGCAGTCTTAAACATAATCTCTTCCTTATAAGTCATCTTAAAGTTTCCAAACTCTGAAACTATATCATCAGATTCAGTGCCTGTTTCCCTGACAGTTGGCTTATCCTACCAAGACTGATGCGAATTCACACTTGCCCTTATAATAGCTAGGACTTACATAAGTGTTCTGCTATGTGGCCCTTCCTGAATGCAGGGTCTGTGTGTGATAAGTCTTTTACAATGAAGTGGCTTTTCCTCTTACATTTGTTTTCACCCACTGGTGGAATGCATGTCAAATCGTTATTATTGGAGCTCTGTTTTCTGTGAACTCTGGCCAGCTTTTGGATGGTTATGCCACTTGTGGGCATGTGATTCTCACCGGCTTCTCAAATATTACTCAGTTCATTTTCTTCCCCGCTTTCACAAATGAGTCACCCATACAACCACTTCCCTAAAGCACTGGCACGATAGAAACCAATGGCTAACAGCATTAGCCATCAGACAAGACAGCAGCAAATGCGGTTTTCTTTCTCATTAAGAAAAGCAACTATATTGCCTAAAGACATAAAGAGAAGAATGAAATAGGGTGGAGAAAGCATGGCAGCCATTATGATGTGTGAGAGGGTCACAAAGAGAATCAGTGGCTCTATGCCAGTGTGGCCAACTTCCATTTGGATACCCTTGACCATGTGAGTTCATTTTTGAATAATTCACTGGTAAAAACAAACATTGAGGAGTTGTCGAGATTCTCCACCCTCTTTTCATAAAATTACTACATAAGTAATTCACAGTTTACATCAAACAAAATCATTTCATTGTGGCTTCCTTGGTTCAGTAACTCTCCCTTTCCTATTTCTTTGGTTTATGGGATTGATTGCTTTGTAAATAATTCAGTTAGCAAATAATTCTGAATTTCTGAGAAGTATTAGATTTTTTCCAATATTTACAGACTTGGGTGCAGTATCAACAATCCAGGTACTAGAAAATAGCAAAGAGATTTATATCATGAAAATGTCAGTGTTTCCATTTTCCTATGACTCATCCCACATCAAGTTCAGCTTCTGGACTACAGAGGGTTTCTACATTTCATCCCATGGTGAGTAACAAATGTAACAGGAGAGAATGTGACTGCGCACACCAATGACAGAGCTTTGGGGGCAAGGAACAGGGCAAAAAAAGCTGGCAAGTGTCTACAATTAATTCCAAAGTTTTTGTACAAGGTAGAATTGAATTTTAAATCTCTCGCTCAGAAAAGTCAACAACATTTTGACATCTATCAATAATTCATTATTTCTAAACATTCTTACAGCATGTCTGAGAGTACAAACTTGGAAGTGAAGAAATATAGATCCTGCAGCAGCATTTTCTTACTATGACATTTTTGGTTTTCTGTGAACTAGTTTACTCTTTTAAACATTTTTATATTTAAGAAATTCATACACATATACAATGAGTTATACAATGAGTTATACCTGCCTCCCATTCCCCCACTCCCAGTTCCCTGAATGACCTCTTCATACCTTTTTAATTTATTATTATTATTCAATAACCCACCAAGCCAAGACAATGGTCCCCATACATGCATAGGTTTCAAGTAGTCTACTGGAGCAAAGATAAGCGATCAATGGCCACATCCTTAAAAAGAACTTATTTTTTAACCCAGCAACTATTCACTGACAGTAGCTCCTCAATAAGGGACATCAGTTTCTTGGTTGTTAATACATATTTATTTATTTTCATGAGAATAATGCTTCTACTCTAATTTAAAGGAAAAAATTAAGATTAAATGAAGAGAACTGGAGAACAATGTCAAAAAGAAGACAATAACAATAAAGGTTTTTTGAAAAGCCATACAGAAACCCATTTCGAAATCTTAAAATATAAAAGGAATTTAAATGGAGTTACCACATAATGGAAAAGACAGTGACCCAACTATACATTTTATGTTACCTGGTAAGATCCTTTGTACCAGGAAGAGTTACATTTTATTGAGTCATTGACTAAGGTGGTCCCATAAACACCCTCTCCCAAACATTAGAAGCTAATCTCAATGCTGCTGATTACCCTCTGCAGCAGGCCAGTGAGACCCTATTGCATATGCCATCAAACAATGAGAAATAGAGTTGGTACCTAACAAGAAACTTCACTCCTACAGATTAGCAATTATAGCATTGGAAATACTATATAGTTCTACCAAAGGATAAAGTTAATAATATTACCCAGCTACAAACCCTGTGACATACAACAGTGGCATGCCTGCGATAGTGACCCAAATTTTTTGCAATTAACCAGTCACCTTTTATTTGGTTTAAGACCCATGCCATGAGACTGAATCAACACCTCAACTGTTAATGAGACCAAGAACCTGATACTAACTGAACCTGAGCCCTAGGAAGAAACCTACTATCCTTATTCTGCTAAAGAAACATGGCTGTAAAATGACTTCTGAACACATATTACTGTACCATATAGTTCAACACATCTCTCAACCCTCATCAGAAAACCTTCTTTGTAGTATGTGATAATTAACATAACTAAAGAGTGTGCACAGGATAAGAGACCCTGGAGCACTCAACCCTGAGTGAGATGTCGTCATCAAACCCCTCCCCTAAGGGTAAGTGAACTATGTGGAAAAAAGTAGTAAAAAGATTACAAAAACCAGAGATGATGGATGACTCCAAAGACACAGTGTCTTCTAGACATTACAGGACTGGTGTACATATGAACTCACAGACACTGTGACAGCATGCATAAGACCTACACAGGTTTGAGGAAGACAAAATTTCCGCATAGAAAACGGTAAGTTGGAGCAAATTCCCATCGCTAATCAATAAGCTATTTGAAACTGATACCTTCTAAGAGAGAAAAATCAGTTTGTTTTCATTGAGAAACAGTGAATATAACAACCATACTACAGGGCAAGGCACAGCATGCTCAGAAGTGACTGACCAAGACAAAGTGGACGCCATGTTTGTGTATGCGCGTCTGTTCTTGGTTTTGTAGTTTTATATGTTTTCCCCTTTCATTTATTTGCTTTCCTGGTGCTTTTTGTTTGCTTATTTGTTTCTTTTTTGTTGTGGTTTTTTTTTTGTGGGTGTGGGGTTGTTCATCTGTTGTTTGAGAAGCAGAGAAATAAAACATAAAGTTGTAAGGATCAGCAGGTGAATAAGATTTGTTTGAGGAAAGAAAAAACATGATCAAAATATAGTTTATTTAAAAAATTAATACTTAATTCCTACAGAAGTCCACTGTTCTACTAGAAACCATGCCAGTATCTGTAACCCCAGTTAAGACACTGCCCACAACCTGATAACACCCTTTAGATCCCTCCCAGCCCTCCCCAACAATATCCCTTCCCCTCATCTCCATATCCAGACCCACAACTCTGGCACAAGCCCCCTACTTTAGTGGAGGCCATGCAAGTATGAAGCCCAGAGTTCCTTGTTGTATCAGAGCCCCAGAGATTGCACTAGTACACAGAGCCCTAAAAGCCTCGTGCTCTACCAGAGGTCACAGATGCTACCATAATCCCATCAGAGACACCCTACTGGACCTGAGAACTAGAGAGTCACCAGAACCACATGGGACTCAGGCCAGAAGACCAGAGAAGAAACAGAAACCAAGAGAAAAGTATCTACCCAACAAATATAAACTCAGAAGTCAGCACCAAGACCTATAATTACCTCTAGAAAGTAAACCTAGAGGCAAGGGTATGACATCACCAAAGCCCAGCCTCTCTACTGCACAAAGCCCTGAATATTCCAACTCAATTGAAGCAAAAAAGAAAATGACTTTAAGACCAGTTTTATGAAGATAGTAGAGGGGGTCCTCCTTAAGAAGAAATGAATAAATTCCTTAAAGAAATCCAGAAAAACACAAGCAAACAATTGGAGGGAATGAATAAATCCCTTACCTAAAGCTAAGAAAGCAAAGAAAACAAACAAATAGGTGAAAGCAACAAATAAAACTGTTCAAGACAAGAAAACCATATAGAAGCAATGAAGAAAACACAAGCTGAGGGAATCCTGGATTTGGACAATCTAGGTAAGGAAACAGGATTTACAGATGGTGCATGGAAACCCAGAGGTCATAAATGCTGAAGGTAACCTGAATACAAGACATAAAAGAAAGAACCTTAGATGTAGAAGATGCCAGTTTTTAGGACTCTTCTTCTCCTACTGGCTTTCCTTGCCCAACCTTGATATGAGGTGAGGTGCCTAGTGTTACTGCAACCTGATATGCGATGTTTGGTTGATATGCTTGGGAGACCTCCCCTTCTCTGGGGGTAAGTGGAGGATTAGTGGACTGGGGAGAGGGGATAGGTGACAAAGAGGGACTAGGAGGAAAGAAGGGGGGAAACCACAGTTAGCATGGAATACATGAGAGAATAAGTAAATGCATTTTTTGAAATGTAAATAAGACAAATTGTAACTTTAAAAACTCAAGCATTTCAACTTCCTATCAAATGAGAGTGTTAGTCATGCCTTATGTTCTCCAAAGCCTCCAAACTGTGGTCTCTCAATGATACTAAACTACTTGGCTCCATGGCAATTGAAACCACTTTACTAATATCATGATAAAAATCAAATGGATCAGGGACTTGCATCCGATTCCAAAAGTAATTGTTTAATTGCATCACAGCTTTAATTATTGATAAATTCACTGTGACTGGAGTGAACACAGAGCTCCTTCACTGGAAAGTGGTGTGTGCACTGAATATCACACTCTGGACGTTATTTTTGTTTTTGATCTTAACCATCATGATACATAGTAATTACTCTGGATCAGTCTGGCGGTTCCTCAAAAAACTGGACATATCCAGCAATACCTCTTCTGGGTATATACCCAGGAGATGTTCCAACTGGTAATAAGGACACATGCTCCACTATGTTCATAGCTGCCCTATTTATAATAGCCAGAAGCTGGAAAGAACACAGATGTCCCTCAACAGAGGAATGGATACACAAAATGTGGTACANTTANACAATGGAGTACTACTCAGCTATTAAAAACAATGAATTTATGAAATTCTTAGGCAAATGGATGTANCTNGANGATATCATCCTGAGTGAGGTAACCCAATCACAAAAGAACTCACTTGATATGCACTCACTGATAAATGGATATTAGCCCAGAAACCTAGAATACCCAAGATACAATCTCCAAAACACAAGAAAATCAAGAAGAAGGAAGACCAACACGTGAATACTTCATTCCTCCCCAAAATAGCTGCTTGTGGACGTTGTACATCGTGGTGCGGAGCCTAGTGCGCACCACGATGTACAACGTCCACAAGCAGGGGTCCCCAATGTAGGAGCTAGAGAAATTACCCTAGGAGCCGAAGGGGTCTGCAACAATATGAACTAATCAGTACCACCAGAGCTCATGTCTCTACCTGCATATATAGCAGAAGATGGCCTAGTTGACCATCATTGGGAAGAGAGGCCCCTTGGTCTTGTAAACTTTATATGACCCATACAGGGGAATGCCAGGGCCAAGAAATAAGAGTGGGTGGGTAGGGGAGCAGGGCAGGGGGAGGGTATGGGGTACATTTGGTACAGCATTTGAAATGTAAATCAAGAAAATATCTAGTAAAATAATTTTTAAAAATGATACACAGTAATTAGGAGCAAAGGTAAACCCCCAGCAATGGCATGATTATAACCACAGTGCTCTCAGCTATGTGTTGCTCACTGACAGACTCAAAGTCAGCCATATCAAGCAAGATGTAAGCAATAATGAAGGCAGACATAAAATGGTATTGGTAAATCATTCTTCTCTATGCTAATTTATCTAATTCAAATGAGAAAACTCCCTTAAAATCCTATTACAACTTTATATGACCCAGCACAGGGGAAGGCCAGGGCCAAGTAGTGGGAGTGGGTGGGTAGGGGAGCAGGGGCGGGGGGTATAGGGAACTTTCGGGATAGCATTTGAAATGTAAATAAAGAAAATAATAAATAAATAAATAAGTAAAAATACTTAGAAACCATGAAAAAAAAAAACCTATTACATAGTTCTGGGGGAATGCCATGCATGCTCCTGAAATTGGGTGCTGTCCAGGCTGCTCCCTGGAAGGCACTGAACACACAGCTTCTGAGAATAGATTACAGGCATACAGGGCACAAATCTGACCATTTGGAAAGGACATAGAATTGGGAAGCTTATTGATATGTTTCTCTTTATTTTTCTCAAGCTTTAGGCATCACAGATAGTCTTCCTGAGAATTAATTGCTTGGACAAAAGATGAACTTGAATCATATTTAGCTTCTAGGGGGGATTGATAAAAATGTTAAAATATTATAGGTCTGTGTAGATATTTAATCAAGCCCAGAGCAACAAGTTTCAATCAGATTATAAAATCACGTGTGCTGATTTATGCCCATATTAGCAATTGATTTATTACATTTATTTCTCAGGTTGAATTTGGCCTTGGGAGGGATGACCTTTCCAACAAGTACCCAAAGGATAAGACCCAAAAATTGTGATTGCCCAGGGTTGTCTAAAGTAGCAGAACTGACCTGTTCATTAAATTCCTGGATCTCAGTTCTGCTATCCATGCCATGTTCTCAACAGTGTTTTTAAAGGGCACAAATCCTCCTACTGTTTTCTGAAGTGGAAGTTTCTGGCATGTCATGTCATGTGATGCAGAATCAAAGTTCCAACTCAATTCTTCACTGAGTTAGAAAGGGCGATTTGCAAATTCATCTGGAATAATAAAAAACCTAGGATAGCAAAAACCATTCTCAACAATAAAAGAACCTCTGGTGGAATCACC
>NC_034593.1:53789875-53834079 GCF_900095145.1 Mus pahari
GTCAGAAAGCAGGAGCTGATGCAGAAGCCATGGAGGGATGTTCTTTACTGGCTTGCTTCCCCTGGTTTGCTCAGCCTGCTTTCTTATAGAATCCACTACCAGCCCAGAGATGGTCCCACCCACAAGGGGCCTCTCCCCCTTGATCACTAATTGAGGAAATGCCCCACAGCTGGATCTCATGGGGGCATTTAAAGTATTACTGAAATATTCAGAATCCCTTAAAAGTTTTATTTATATTTGGTCTCATTTTAAACTCCTGTATACTTACAAATATCATAATCAGAATAAAACTAAATGCAAGAGCAAGAAAACTTGCTACTCATATCATTTTCAAAGTTAATTTCTGTTATACGTAGAATAGTTCGACAAAAATTATTAACATTGGAAAAATAAATGGACCAAAGAAGGGGAAGAAAACATGTCTGGATCTTACATTTAGCAGAAATAAACTACTTGTCAGTTTAATTTACTGATATTTCCACTTTGTATAATTAGTTGGTCGGGATTCGGTATGGTTCTGAATCAGCAGGGATGAGATGTGGCCCATTGAGATATCAATAATGAAATTGTAAACTAGGGAAATTTCTTTGACCTTAACTTTTTAATCAAGGAAATTCCTTCTGAGAAGTTGCACTTCTAGACCACCATAGGAAGAAGACTTGATACACTATATTTAGATGTGCATTAAATACATTATATTTAGATGAATCGTTCACCTTCCTCTCTGCTGTTTGCACTTTGTAATGAATTAAATGTGCAGAGTCCAGTGGGTGACACCACATGCAGACCTGACTGTCCTCATGAAACCCCCAGCTTAGAGCTGAAAGTTCAATGACATTCATTATGTTTATATACACCTTTTTTCCCCTAAAATGTCTATATAATTGTGTGATATTTTATTTTCTGTTAGGTAGGTAGGATGATCAGTGAAACCTATGAGGTTATATTTGATAAATATATTTCCAAACTCCACAAGTTCATCGTACAAAAAGAACTATGGAGACAAGCTCCTAACTCCTAAGACTTTCCTGAATGTCATCACTTCTTTTCCAGGAGCCAATACCTCCTCAGATCGTGTCCTTGATGACCTCATTCCCCTACTGAGAGTGTGAGGAATGAGAATGTGGGGCTGGGGAGATGGCTCAGTGGGTAAGAGCACCCGACTGCTCTTCCAAAGGTGCAGAGTTCAAATCCCAGTAACCACATGGTGGCTCTCAACCATCCTTAACAAGATCTGACTACCTCTTCTGGAGTGTCTGAAGACAGCTACAGTGTACTTACATATAATGAATAAATAAATCTTAAAAAAAAAAGAAAGAAAGAAAAAAGAGAATGTGGCGCTTTGGCTTATAAAGGACTGATGATAGTCACAAATATGTGGAGAACAGAATCGGAATCTCAAAGATGTACACAGAATGGAGAGAAAGGAGGGAACAACTAGTTCCTTAAATATTCTAAGGAAATGGCTGAAACTTTTCCAATATTTTCTATATTGCATTTCACAGCAGAGCTATTGGGAATGAATCCCTGGTCCCTAAAGCACATTCCATGGCATACTTTTTTGTAGTCATGTCACCTTGGGTTTCAAAGAGAACTCTTTCAAGTAAGACAGCATGAACATACCAGCTCATGAGGGAACATACCCAGTTAACATTAGAAATAGTTTCTGAGACTCTTGCTCTTTGTCTCATATGAGGCTCAAAGTGAATTATAAATCTGAAGAGAGTGAGGATTCCACTCTACATGAATTAATGGTGTTGTGCCTGCATCCAAGTGACAAAAGGAAAACCATCCTCACAGTTTAGCTTACCCCCAGAGCTCATGTCTCTAGCTGCATATAAAGCAGAAGATGGCCTAGTCAGCCATCATTGGGAAGAGAGGCCCCTTGGTCTTGCAAACTTTATATGACCCAGCACAGGGGAAGGCCAGGGTCAACAAGTGGGAGTGAGTGGGTAGGGCGGGGTGAGGGTATAGGGGACATTTGGGATAGCCTTTGAAATGTAAATGAAGAAAATATCTAATAAAATAATTTTAAAAATAAAAAAAAAAAAAAGAATGTTACAGACCTGGGAGTTGGAGTAGGGCATGCTGGGTGAGAAACCAGGAAAAGGTTGGAGGGACTCTCAAAAAGGTGATAGAAACAGCCTAGGTGACAGATACAAAATGTAAGGGCTTCAACGAAAGGAGACAACTTTAAGAACATTGGATGGTAGCCTCATTGGTTAGGGAAAAAAGATGGGTTTTGGAAAGGTTCTTTGGAACAGTTAAACCGGAAATGAAATGCCTTATGAACTGGCAGCCCCTGACTTTGGGATGATCAGCTACCTGGACATTTTTTTAACAACTTTCACTCTCATAATTATACTTCTCAGAGACTTGTCTCATGGGCAGAAGTAGGTTAATAGATAGATAGATGCAAAAATGTATGGTCTAGGCAGAAGGAAGGGTCCTCATAATGCATTCCCTGCCCTTCTTTAGACACAGATGCCACCTCAGCCTCAGCATCTTCCTCCAAAACATTCACCCTCATAGGGAGCTACTTTCCCCAACTGTCCTGCTTCATCATAAGCAGAGGCTTCAGTCTGTAAAACAGATGTTCACTTCTTAAAAGTGTGAGCTCTCTTATCCATTAAAAACATAAAATCAGGTTTCTTCATTTTGAGCAGGGTCTCACTAAGTGGCTGTGGCTGTACTGGAACTCACTACGTAGAGTGGGTGGCATTGAACTCACAGAGATCTACCTAACTCTAGAGTGCTAGGAGTAAGGGTGTCTGCCACCATGCCCAGTTTTGTTGTGATTTTTTTTTTTGAATGTTAAAAAAAAAAGGTGGAAAATGTCTGTCTTCTATCTTCTTTTTTTAAAATTGAAATACCTACTTACATTTTAAAATACTAATACACTGTGTTTGGTCTAATGTAGATTGAAGCTTGCTCTCAGTCAGCAAAAACCCCCTTTTCCTTTGGTTGATTTGTTATACAGTCACTTAGCTGCATTTTTAAATCTAAATTGTCAGGCTCAGGGATTAAATCCCATTGTCATAGAGAAACTATCATTGCTTCCATGAATATGATCAGTCACAGCTTCTCCCAGTTACCAGCATTTAATTTGTCACAGTGAGAGGACATAAACTCATGATAGTAGCTGGGTGTTTTACTGTTCCATCTTTACCCAATGTGAAAATGTATTTCATACTGCCAGCCTTTGAAACACTCTCTCGGGCTAAAGATTACTCTTCTCGACAGAACAGATGAAAAATGATGTAAGAGTAAGAGTTCTACGGTGTGCTTCCCACTTCACAGCACTGAACCAGTAGTCCCAAGATGTAGGTGGTAAGTTTCTTTGTCCGCTGACACTTTGGATAAACCTCAGTGCATTGGGGCGGTGGCAGTTATAATATTTGTCTGACCCTTAAGACTGTAGAGCTACAGGAAATAGAGAGATGTTTCAATGGTGAAGATCATTCATTGCTCTCGTAAGAGCCTACTTTCTGTTTTTAGTACCTGGCTCACAGTAGCTCCAGCTCCATGAGAACTGATGTCCAATTTCGGCACATAAACTCACATACACCCACACAAACACACACACACACACACACACACACACACACACACACACAAAATAAACCTTTTTCCAAGACTGAAAGTTTTAAAGGTAGTGAACTCAGCTGAAATGCTGACTACATTAGTTTACCATTTGTGTGACGTTGGGAAGACAGTTGACATAGGACCTTTGAGCAATTATACTGTGTAGGTAGAGAGAGCACTTGCTTGGTTCAGGTCCCAAATATCCCATAAGAAAATGGTTAGGCAGGTATCCGGAGAGAGGAATTAAGAATTCAGCTATTCCTATCTTGGCATAAATAACATGTAGATACCTAAGATGAATTTGAAGCAGGAGCCATTAAAACCTGGTGAATAATCATTTATAGGTTTTCTTAAGTTTTAGTAGTACTTGAAAATGTAGTGATGATAAGATGGTTGGATGAATCCACGCCCTTCTTCCTCCTGGTCAAAGTCTATTTCTTCATATAGACTTTGTGTTTGGTCAAAGCTAATCTTACTCCTAGCTCCAGAAGAGCAAACTGCCTCCTTTAAGCTCCTCAGCTGATAGGAAGCCAATCAATTTTGGTCTGGACTCATGTTCTGGGAACAATAAACCAGTGTAAGCCAACAAAAAAATGTACTCACTTGTGATAAATGTTACACAGTCAGAATGAACAACAACAACAAAAAGTGTGCCAATTTTCCAAAATCAGATTCAGGGCCAATCAGAGTATGTCTAGTTTAGCTGGGTAACCTTAGAAGATTACTTTAACCCTATAAGAAAAATACATTTGAGATGATTGATTTTTTTTTTAATTCTTTTTCTTCTGTCCTTCCCCTACTTATAGACTCAATCTCCTTAGTTCAGTTCACTGTGCAATCACACTGTTGCTCCATTCTGAACTCCCAAATAAAGGCTAATTAGAATTTTTAACTGGTCCTGTTTTTTTGCAAAGCTGTTAAAGCTGGTTGCCTAGAGGTGTGCATGCCATAGAGTTGGACGATAAGAAATAAAATTACTGAGATCTTTATGGAAAATATAGAATTCCTTTTAGCAGAAGTCTACGGAGAAATTCCGTGTAGTTCTGGGTGTGAACATGGTTATCAAAAATGTTCAACAGCTATTTGTGATGCCTTGAGATGAAAAGGTCAGTAAGTTACTGGCTTGACTCAAATTAGAAAGACTAATTCGTGGTCTAGTTAAATATAAACTAATGAATCCTTTTTGGTACTTAACATGATTTGAGCTAAGTTTTATATTGCATGGTACTAAAAGCTTCCGGGCACACAGATGTGTTGGTATTTATTCTGCAAAGGAAGCAGAGAACATAGGTATCATTTACCAAGGAGAATGTATCTCTATTTGCAGGATTTGTAGATCTGAGATGGCATGCATGATGAGGTAAACACAAAAAGAAGCTATGTCAGTACAGAAAAAGGAAAGCGGGGTGAACAGTTGTTCAAAGCAAGCAATAGGTTGCTTAGTTCAAGGAAGCAAGCAGATGCTTCATTTCTGAAACACATCCCTATTTTCCTTCAGCCAACTAATGAATGGATACTCTGTTGCTGGTGAATTCCAGCTGAGTTCCAAATGACATCTGGACTGCCAGCATTGTGGGAGCAATGGCTTCCTTCAGGAGATAGCCATGATTTTATTTGAATGAAATGAAGAAGAGATCTGCGGGGCGGAGGGGGGAGTGCATGTTTGTGGAGGAGGGTGCTTATATTTACAGAGGTGAAGAGGACAGGGGAACTATGTAACTTGTATCTAGGAACAGCCTCTCAATTAGGCTAGGCTGGCTGGTTAGGAAGCCCCAGATCTCGGCCTGTTTCCACATCCTCAGCTCTCTGACGACAAGATCATGAAACCACCTCTAGTTTTTACATGAATACTGGGAAACCAAGGTCAAGATCTATGTTTGTATGACAATCTCTTTATGATGTCAATATGCCTCACACTCCAGGAACGGCTGAAAGAAGTACTGCTAAAGTAATATAAGGCTTTCTAATATCCTTAAATACAGGAGAAGAAACATTTTTAAAAACAATGAAGTACAAGAAATATACTGGAGTTACAGTCTGAAAAACCACCACCTAGAATTATTGAACTGTTTTAGAAATATTGAATATTTTTTCTAAAGTAAAACATATAGATCATAGCTAATGGATGTTCTGGTTTATTGACCAAACATAACTAATCATTCTGTGGGATAAATAGGCACAGGGGAAAAGTGAGTTATAAAGCTCTCTGAGAAATAGGGGCACCTGGGACACTGGGACACCTGGAGAACCTGAGGTATCTGGAGTCTGGCAGTGACTGCATTCAACCAGCATCATGATTAGCTGACAGTGGAATTTGTTTGTGGGTAAGTTGTCTCACTGAGGTGCTAAGAAGAATAGTGAAGAGCAAGTACATGTCAGCCACAGTATTTGATTTGTGATTTTAAAATCCCTGGGTTGCTTATTGGGTCATTCATGACCAATGTTATAGATCCGAGTTTCCTGGCTTTCCTGGATCTTTCTCTCTTTTTTTTTTTTTCAATTTTTTTATTAGATATTTTCTTTATTTATATTTCAAATGCTATCTCGAAAGTCCCCTATACCCTCCCCTCGCCCTGTTCCCCTACCACTCACTCCCACTTCTTGGCCCTGATGTTCCCCTGTACTGGGGCATATAAAGTTTGCATAACCAAGGGGCCTCTCTTCCCAATGATAGCCTACTAGGCCATCTTCTGCTACATATGCAGCCAGAGACACAAGCTCAGGGGGTACTGATTAGTTCATATTGTTGTTCCACCTACAGGGTTGCAGACCCCTTCAGCTCCTTGGGTACTTTCTCTAGCTCCTCCATTGGGGGCCCTGTGCTCTATCCTATAGATGACTATGAGCATCTACTTCTGTATTTGCCAGGCACTGGCCTAGTCTCACAGGAAACAGCTATTATCAGGGTTCTTTCAGCAGACACTATTGCATATGCCAGCAAGATTTTGCTGAAAGGACCCTGATATAGATGGGTCTTTCTTTAGTCTCGTGACTAATAGGGTTGAGCTTACTCGTGAAAAGAACTGATAACCAAGCCTGATGGTTAAGGGTGAGTTATGTTAGGCATTTTTAGGCATTGGCTACTAATATTCTTATTGTACCACAGAAGTATAGGGGAATGACCAAAAGTAAAGATAGCTCTCTGTAGACCAAATCAGCATAACCTGAACTGCCCATTCCTCCTTCACCCTTCCCACTCCTTTCCCAGACTCGCCCTTTATGGGCACCAGGCTGTCTTCTCTAAATATATTAGTTCCACAGGGTTAGCTTAGAACATGGGCAGATGGAATAAATAACATGCCAAAAAAAAGGGGGAAAATCCGCTTTCAGGGTCTTTGCAAGGTGTCTGATCGGGTGCTTTAATGAGCCCTAAAGGGGGGCCTTTTGCTTGTGTGGTAATAACACAGGTCAGGTGTCAGGCATGGTGTGCTAAATCAGGAGTTTCTGAAGGAGACATGGAATACTTCAGATGCACAGTGGCAAGCTGGAAAAGTAAGACTTGGTCAGTCTCTGCTAAGCATTTCACAGCTTTCATCCACCTCATGCTCGCAACGTAGGTGGGTCCTGTGGTGGGGAAGCTCCATTAGAAAAATAAAAATGGGATAAAAACAAGATCCATGTGATTCACACTCTGCGAGGCTTAGAGTGGAAAACAGAATAGAAGCACTAAGGAGAAGGGCTGGTTTTTCCTTCTAAATGAAGGGATAGGGACTGGCCAGAGCAAAACTGCATATGATGAAACTTTGGGCTGTTTGACCTTTAGAGAGCAGTTCAGAAGGATGACTCCAATAACTATTCAAAAAAAACCTTAAGAAACTTCTCAATGTCAACTTATTTATATTTTGCATGGCATGTTATGACGATATGGTAGAAGATATGTGTTGTATAAATTACACGCCAGATATTAGCAATAGTGTTAGAATCAGTAGAGCTCATACTGCTAGGGAGAAGCAGAGATGCCAGTAGTGCCAGGGTCAGAGTTAATTGGTGGAAGTTTCCCTAACCCTCACCCTCCTTCTTTATACATTGTTTACTTGTGGTTGTAGTACATAGGAGGAAACCTTCATATACTGTTGGCTAGCATTTTATAGAAACCATCTGTGGGGCCGTGGATGCAGAGGAAGATGGAGGGAGAGAGAGCCCATGTCCAGCCAGAGTTCCTGTGCTCTGGGCAGGCAGACGCAGGAGGACTGCTGGATGTTTTCCCCATGGCCCCGGGTAGGCATATAGCTGTGTGAAGCCACTGACCCTACATGGCGGGTTGTGGAAAAGGGGAAACCCCCGGCACCAGGTTCTCTGCCTCCCACACTGGATATGGCAGAGGAGCTGAGAACAGAAAAGGGGCCCTGGGGTGACAGTTGGCCCCAGAGGGGAAAGGAAGAGAGGTCAGGGAGGAAGGGGGCACTGAGTGGTTCCCACTTAGGTGAGTGTCTTTAGTCCGGGCCTTGAAGAACAGAGAAAGTCTATGGTTTTAGAGCTATATGGAAGAGAGAAGATAAAAAGAAAGAAAGAGACTGGCCATGGC
Organism: Mus pahari; assembly: GCF_900095145.1. Lineage (NCBI taxonomy): Eukaryota > Metazoa > Chordata > Mammalia > Rodentia > Muridae > Mus > Mus pahari. Next base: position 53,797,986 of record NC_034593.1, read on the forward strand.
CAAGAGGAGAGAAGGGGGAAGAGAAGTAGAAAGAGAGTTAGAGAGTAAGAAAGATGAAGGCTTAGAGAGAGAGAGAGAGGAAAAAGCTTAGAGAGAGTAAGGAAAGTAAAAGCTTAAGAGATGGAGGAGTGGCCAAGCAGCCCCTCTTATAGTGGGCTCTGTTATCTTGCTGTTGCTAAGTAACTGTGGGGAGGAGGAAAGCCAGAAGGCCAGAAGCTTGGGACACTGTCTACATGACTGAAAGCCACGAGCCTCTCCTGTGGGGGCTGTGGGGGCAGTAACTTTGACAGGAGCCAGGGGTCCAGGAGACATGAGGGAATGCCTACCGTCCCATGTAGGTGGAAATCACCACCCACTGGGTCCCACGGTGTTCAAGACCTCAGCTCGACTGGAGACCAGGGTGTCTGTGCATAGCCCATTGCCCCACAACCATCAATCCTTATGATCCTGCCTGGGCTAATGGCTCCTTTTAGGTGCTGCTTCTCAGTTTGTGCATAGGCACCAGAAAGCCCAGAAGCCCCAGCCTGAACCCACTTTGCTAAGTAGAGGAACACTGTGATTTCATTAATCCAGCATTAGTTTCATAAAGGAAACAGAAAGTCCAATCATTTCTTCCCTACTCCATAGGAAAAAAGAATTTATTTTCATTAAAGATGATTTTTTTATTTTTCTTGTTGCTTTTTTAAAATTGGATATTTTATTTATTTACATTTCAAATGTTATTCCCTTTCCCAATTTCACCTCTGCAACCCCCTATCCCTACTCTGCTTCCATGAGTGTGCTCCCATACCCACCCACCCATCTACTTCTGCCTCAGCACCCTAACATTCCTCTACACTGGGGCATCAAGCCTTCACAGGACCAAGGGCCTCCCCTCCCATTGATGCCCTTTAATCTCCTTCAGTCCTTTCCCTGACTCCTCCAATGGGTTCACTGTGCTCAGTCCGATGGTTGACTGCCAGCATCCACATCTGTATTGGTCAGGATTTGGCAGAACCTCTCAGGAGACAGCTGTATCAGGCTCCTATCAGCAAGCACTTCTTGGCATCCCATCCGCAATAGTGCCTGGGCTTGGTGTCTGCATGTGGGATGGATCCCCAGGTGAGGCATATGCCAGGAATGCAAGAGCCTCCCAGGACCCCATGGGGATGGCATTAGTATGAGCCCAGACAGTTCCCTGGTGAGTCCTTTTCTATACAGTAGTACCTGCCAGGTGCAACTCTGGGTTTAGAGGAAAGTAGATAAACAAAGACAGGGAGGAAGAACCAAGGTGTCTTAGTCAGGGTTTCTATTCCTGCACAAACATCATGACCAAGAAGCAAGTTGGGGAGGAAAGGGTTTATTCGGCTTACATTTCCATACTGCTNTTNATCACCAAAGGATGCAGGACTGGAACTCAAGCAGGTCAGNNAGCAGGAGCTGATGCAGAAGCCATGGAGGGATGTTCTTTACTGGCTTGCTTAGTCCACTCTCTTATAGAACCCAAGACTACCAGCCCAGAGATGGTNCNACCCACAAGGGGCCCTCCCCCCTTGGTCGCTAATTGAGAAAATGTCCTGCAGCTGGATCTCATGGAGGCATTTCCCCACCTTAAGCTCCTTTCTCAGTGATAACTCCACCTGTGTCAAGTTGACACAAAACTAGCCAGTACACAAGGAAAGGCAGGAATGCAGATATCCCAAGGGCGAGGACCCAGAAGAGATGCAATGATGGAGATGACCCAGAATCCAGAGCTAAAGCCTTACACGTGGACAAGTTGGATAACATAAAGATATCTTCTGGGTTTTTTTTTCCCCTGGGGATCCTCAATTACAGATCTCTTGATCATAAAGTGACAACCAGTAGAACATTCTCCAGGGTTTTAAGTGGATATTTGACTTAAACTTGATGTCAAAGTTACATACAGCACAGCTTCTGTTGATCCTTGTGTTAGTCTACAGCCGCTAAGGTGCTGGGATAGATGAAGTAGATGACAGAGAATGGTTCGACGGAAGAATCTCCAATCCATAATACTTGATTCATAATTTCACAATACTGAATAAATAATTCTACTCTGTTTAATCACAATAAATCTCAGACTTCAAAGATACCTTATTTCTATAACTTTTCACCATTTCCAGACACAGTGCAGGAGGCAACAGAAGATATGACAGCTGATACTCAAAGCTTGGGGCTTTCTGATCCAGGAGGACAGAACATGAAGCAGCACCTGAGGCAAGCCATCAGTGCCTCAGTGACATCGATGTCTTCTTTCACTTTGATTATGAGGTTTGTTGGTTTCCATGAACCTCTGCTAGCTATCGTCATAGGAGAGTTTCCAGGCCAGACATAGTTCCTGTGTTTCAGAAGTGGGTTAATGTCTGTCAGACACTGGTATAAGTCATTGTGAGTGTGCCAGTAAATCAGAGCCCCACAGCTGAGGAAGAGGTGTTTACTGTAATGTAACAATGGAAGATAATTAAAGTCCATGCAGTCCTTAATCCAAACCTATGCACTAACTTAACCTTTTGCATTTTCAGGACTAATATGGCTCATTCTCATTACAATTTGAATACATTGCTATTATCCCTAGATCATAGGACAGGGCTGGGTGCCTATGACTTTCTTTAGATCACACAGCTAGTGATAGCTATGAACTGAATTCTCCTAACACCTTACTAGTTCACTAGGGTGGCAGTTAAAGAAGATCAAATCCAAACAGCTGCCAGGTTCTTGTGTTTGCTATGGGTCTGCAGAAATCAGCGAGTCAGCTTTTGGAAAGATTACAATCACTTCCTATTATCAAGAACACAAAAGTGTAACTGAGTAGCTCGGAGAAAGAGGAGGGGTTTGTTTGCTCCTATTTATTGAGAGAATGGCGTATTTGTTTACCTTCTGTCTCCTGTGTTTTCCATGAATTCCACACCAAGTGGACTCAAATCATTTCTGATGACACCACTTCCTGATGCTATCGCCTCCTCTCATTGCTTGAATATAAAAGGATGCCCCCGCCCACCTTGGTCTTCTGGTCTGGGGGCTGAGCTGCCTTCTGATGGCCTTTGAGGTTGATCTGGAGAGCTCACACATATCAATGCATTGATCCCTTGATGAATTTATAATATGGTGGAGTCATAAGAAGACAGGGTCCAGTCCAGGAAAATAGGCCACCAGGAGACTGCCCTTGTCCTCAGAACAACTTTACAGCTATAGCTTGACCTAGTCCCACATAATAACCCTTTCCTCTGTTTCCTGTCAGTTTCTTCCACAAGCCCTTTTCCGCCGTGATCCATTACTCCATGGAAAGGGCCTTCTGAAACCACAAGGCAAAACAAAGTTAAGTTACTGTATCAGATATTTGGTTACTGCAGTGCAAAAGTAATTACCATACTTCTCCTTGTATAACTTGTCATAGGCCACAGCACCACAGGAAAAAATGTTAAATTTCTTAGTGTCACCCAGGAGGGTCTTCTCCATAAATGTGCTCTCTGCTGACTTCTAAGTCATTTCTGCCAACTTCCTTTCCTGCATCACAAATCTACAGCTACCATGGACTTGTTTGCCTAGCCTCTTATATACAATATTTTAAAGAAACAAGTTTTTCTTTTCTTCAAGACGTGCTGTAAAGACAATTTGCCTTGAAGATAACATAGATGATATATAGCAACAATGATTACAGAATTATAATGCCTAACACTAAATGTTTGGCCCAGCAATCTTGAGTTTAATCAGTCCTCTCTGTGCTCAGTCGTGTGCTTTCATATTTGAGGACCACACCCATCTGTTAGCGATCCTCTGTTCTTTTGCTCTAGCCTCCCACAGATCAAATATCTCCCTAAGAAAAGTTTCTTGACTTTCTCCTTCCCTGGAGAAAATTGATCCTTCACCTTTTCTGTGAACCCACTATGTGGGGTTCTACCCTGCCCCGTTGCTATTTTCTGCTTAGGTTTTGTTTGTTTGTTTGTTTGTTTGCTTTTGTTTTTGTTTTTTGTAACTTAGCCTAGGATTTCTTTGGGAATGTTAACTTCTTTGACAACAAAGTTTGACTGGATGTCAATAGCCACTGATGCAGAGAGCCACACAGGGACCAAGGAAGCTGGGAACCTGATGATGTGGCCAAGTGCTGGCAAAGGCAGAAGGGACTTCTGGGTTCTGCATGGGCACTTACCTTACAATGCAGCTCAGGAAGGAACCTTCTTAAGAGGAATTGATCCTTAGAAAAGTGATTCAGAACAAACTCCAAAACAATGCAAGATGTTCTCTGTCTTGCTACATGATCATTTAAAGTCCGAATTAACAAATTCTTCCACCTTAACAGATGCATTGCTGAGCTTCAAATCCAAAACTCTATGTAATAACATCTCCCTTTCATTCTCCCCTTAACTCCTCTGTGTGTGTGGCCCCATGCATGTATGTGAGTATGATTACAAGTGAATTGAATGCAAGATATTTATAAATGATAGTAGTTTATACATCTTCAGTTTTGAATTTGAGCTTGGTTCGTTCCATCTAAGTTATTTTTGGCAGGTTTCACAATCTTTGTGCATGTCTAAGTTTGTGTAATGGATTCAATAGTAGTAGCTTTATGTCACAAGAATATTAAATGCACTGTTAGATAACATGGACTATTTAACATAATGCTTAGCATGTAGTAGGTGTTTTTAAAAGAGCAATAACTAATAAAAGACAATATTTAGATTTAGCTTTTAAGTCCGAGTTCCATTCCATCCTAATCCTGAATGACCTTGGGCTCTGAACTAAATGAGTCTATCCTGCTTTCCCCTTTGGAGTTGGCTGCCTTGCCACCCAGAATGGGAGTCACACAAAACTCACAATACATCATTACTGTCGCTTTTATTATACTCTACGAAACAAGTATGTTTTGGGTATTTCTGTGCATAAATATTTTGTTCATTCTTGGAAGTTAGAAATATGCCGACTTCATAGTATAAAATGATCCAAAATACAAGGCTAAAGTTTCAAAACCACAACCAATTACAAGTACCTGACACAAGATGGCGCCAGACTGTTTCTATTCTGTCTCCACACTTGGTTCAAGCAACAGGATGAAAGCGCCTGTGTTGTGGGAAAACAACTCTTCACTGTATTGTATCATCTTCCCCCCTCACCCCTCATCGCCCCACTCCCCTTTAGAGGCGGGCATAATTTTAATGTCTAGCACCTATAAGACATGGCACTAAAGAAATCCTCTTAGTTGATCCTGTTATTTTTCTGTATGGAATATTTTGCCTGAAGCATTTAAGATTTTTTTTTGGCCCTTCCTCATTTAAGATTCTTTTCAAACCTGTTTTACAAATAATACAAAAATCTAATAGTTGGGAAATAATAAAGTGGACTGATCCTCCACTCCCTCCTCCCCGGCTTTTATTTTTGGGTTTATTTTCCAACACTAATGCAATTTGTGATTTTTTTTTTTTTTTCAGTTACACGTTTTCTCTGAATTTGCTTTTAAGCTTCCAATAGATACAGATAAGGGAACGCTCCAGGTCCTCCACACTCACTGGGACTTTGACTTCAGTCTAACTCAGGAGGGCTGTGTCTTATCACAGCCTTTCTTGTTTGTTTGGGGCTTGAAATCCATCAAGTATTAACTGCAGAGAACGCTGCCTTCTCACCAGCTGCCCTGAGTGCCCCAGTAAGACTCCGCCAGTGACGTCATGTTTCCTAGAGCCTGGAGCTCTGTGGCTCCTTGCTAGCTGGAATGTTGGTGTCTTTTTCTTCCTCCTCTGGCCTGCAGCCTGAGCACCAGCCTCAGCTGTGAAAATGTCTCCTTCTGCTCCCTAACTGTATTTTTAATCGACTGCATTGAGTTAATGCTATCCATGAAAACTGTGTGATTCAGAAGCAAAACCCCTCATCTCGACATCAACGAAGCCCTGTATCTGTCCATGCAGGACCACTAGGGAGGACATCGGCCCAGTTTACCGCCCCATCTACCCTGTTTAATCTGAGAACCCTGCTCACTTACTCATGCTAATTGGTTCTGAGTGAGTCTGAGGCTATGATCTCCACCTGGGGGGGGAGGGGGGGCGGGCTCTAAGGCAGAGCAGGAAGGGTGTGCAGAGCAAATAGAGAGGAAAGAATTTGTCTTCCTGCACAGGTGATTAACTCTCTTTGTGTTGAAGGCTAATCTGACTAATTTGTGTTTGAATCCTCTAGTGAGAAGAGTAAGTGACTGAAAGACAGTTCTCTCATTTTTGATCTCTGTGACTCTTAGTCCCCCAAAACTGAGGTGAGGAAGAGACAGAAGCTGAAATAACCTGAAATGGCTAAATGCTAGAATGCACTTAGTAAGGTGGTTTTGTAGAGTGTACACTGCAGGAAAGGAGAGACTATGCAATGAGCTCCTCACTTAGGTTAACTATAACATGGAAGTTGTTCTGTCAAGATCCAGGACGGGAGAAGACCTTCCCATACAACAAGGCTTCAGTCACTCTTTTTACTGTTGTGATCTGGCTATTGCCAAAACATCACCAGGGAGGAACAGGCTTTAGCTCGCACTTTAGCATGATGCAACACCATCAATTTCCTGTCTCTTCACTCTGCTTGTTGCTTTCTCTTACAGTAGCCACAAAGAGCAGTGCACTACTCTGCCTAGAGATTTCCTCCACCAATCAAATTAGTCTTTTATGTTTGCATTCAGCCTCGATGTTTTCAGGAAGTGGGCAGAATATAGTGAGATTACTTGCTGGGTAATGACGTGAATGGATTGTAGCCCAGTTGCCAGAAGAGTCCAGGACCCACTATTGTACATTTCTGTCAACATTCTGTTTTCCCACACTCCTGCTAGAATGGCTCTTTAATCTCTACTTATGAAAGTTCTAAGTTTTTCAAGTCCAGATTTCCAAACGTGTCCCTGTTTCTCCTTCAAATCCAGTTTGAAAGTCTCAGCAGCCATGTTGTTGTCTTGATTGTGGCAGTGGCCTACCTCAAAACACCACTTTCCTGATTAGTTACTTCTCTCATTGCTGGCTCAAGCAAAGAAGTGTATCCTTTGGCTTCCAGTTCAGTAGGATGCAGGCCAGCATGGTGCTGAATATATGGCAGAGAAGGCAAGGTTCTACAGTCAGTAGCAGAGTCAAACTGTAAAGCCTCAAGGCTTTTTTTTTTTTTTAAAGATTTATTTATTTATAGATTTTTTTTTTAAAGATTTATTATATGTAAGTACACTGTAGCTGTCTTCAGACACTCCAGAAGAGGAGTGTCAGATCATAAGGATGGTTTGAGCCACCATGTGGTTGCTGGGATTTGAACTCTGCACCTTTGGAAGAGCAGTCAGGTGCTCTTACCTGCTGAGCCATCTCACCAGCCCCAACGCCCAAGCTTCTTCCAGCAAGGCTTCACCTCCTAAAAGGACCATGACCTTCCAAATCAGCAGCACCAGCTGAGACGTGCTTGTCACGCACATGAGCCTATGGGGGGCGTTTCTTATTCAAGCAGCAGCACTTGGAGACATCCTTTCAGGAGTGTCTAGAGAAAACATTTAACTAAGAATAGTGTAGACAGAGGAAGTTTTTCAAGCTCTGTATGATTCCAAGCACAGCGAGAAGGAGGCACAGACATGTCTTTCTTAGAATAGTCCACTGCTCACAGAGGGAGACAGGATCCTCCATAATTACTAAGTCAATGGCATGGATAAAGCAACTGAGGATGGATCAAAGCTACAAAGCCACAACAAAGAGTGAGGTTGAAGGGGAAGGTGCAGCTCTATTGTGTTAGATATTTGCCTTCTCATTGAAGCACTGAGTTTGAGTGTAAATAAAATTCATTTAAAATATGCTTGAACTAATCTATCACAATATGTGGTACTCTTAAATATTCTATGCTTAGTCCATTATCAAATATATCTCACATGGAAGAAATCTATACATCCTATGATAGGCCCTGGTCATCTGATTAAAATCTGGTCACAGGTGGTTTATGATATAGACCAAAAATTGTAACAGTAGCAGGGATCAAAAGGGGGAAAAAAAGCAAGATGCAGCATTTAAGGTAATATTCTCTCTCTTAACATTATACATGGGCAACATTGTCATTGGATAGTGAGGACTACCTAAAATTCTATGTGCTGGGTGGTTGACCTGCTTCTCATTAGCACACGGTTTATGAATTTCCTCCCACCATTTGTTGTTTACATAATGTTCAAGAGGAGCACACTTGATGTTGCTTCCATTGTTGTCCAGAGAAAGACTGGCAAAAGAGACTGGATTCCTCACCTACATCATGGCCAAAGTGTCTCTCCTTCCACACCCCACTGTTCTGTAAAACAAATAGACAAACTTCAGCTGTCTTATTCCACCCACGCCAGCAGCTGCTTGGAATTGTTCCATGCATCACAGAACAAGGGTGTGTGTGTGTGTGTGTGTGTGTGTGTATTGGAAAGGCATGTAAGATTTGTCATGACTTAAAGTGCTATTCAGACATTTTCCCACAGAATCTTTATAATGTTCCCATCTTGATCAACCTGAGTGATGCAAGTCTTGTGCTTTAAAAAAAAAAAAAAAAAAAATTTAAGTTCTCTTAAGCTTTTGTTGTAGATGCAGTCTGATGCATCAGCTCTGGAGACAGCTTTGTAAACAACCTCTACAAACCATGTAGTTTCAGAGCTGAGAAAATCAGCCAACTTTTCCCCACCATTTCAGTATTTATACTTTAGATGTATTTCACAAAAGACAAAATTTAGAGAATTATTATGAGACATTTTTCAGCATGAACATGGAGGTCTACAAGTCACAGGACAAATGTAGCAACAATGTGTGTCTTATTCCATGGTTGCTGTTTGATGAAACAAAATAAGGGGTAATTTGAAGACTGAAAGGACACTTTGACTATAAGGAGAAGGCTGAGATGGTCGTGAGCAGCTAAAGCAGAAGAAATCCAATCAAACAGAAGGAATCCTGATCATTACACTGGGCATTACCACACGTGTCCCCATTATCAACAGGACAACACCAGAAAAGTAGAGAGCTCTACCTGGCAGAGTTCCCAGCTGACTTCTGTATGAGCCCTTGGGAGGAGTCAGAGGTTCTTTTCATGACCTGGCAACCATCTCCCATCATCCGCAATCTGAAACCAGCCTGATAATAATACAAAGTGCCTTTCAGCACAGGGGCTGGCAAGAAGTCGTTCGGCTTCTTCCCACCAGAATGAGAAGATGAGAAGAACATAACTCATGTTTTTAGGAAGCTTCTAGAAGAACAGACCAGTTCCAGTGGAAGGCCCAGGAAGGCACTTAGGATCTGTGAACTCTAGTAGTTTTTTGTGTTAATTGACACATGCCATTTCAACAGGGGATCATATTTACTAGAGCGCTCTTGTAAAATTCAAAGTTCACTTTTAAAGATACTTTGCCAACATTTTAAATGATAAACAAAAATGTGAAATATTCTGGTACAAGTATAAAATAACAACACCCCAGGTTTTATAGCAAAGAATACTTATCTTAGAAAGTACAGAAATCTAGAAGGAGGAAGGGAAGGAGGAATAGAGAGGGTAAGAAGCAGCAAGGAAGGAAAGATGGAAGGAAAGAAGGGAGAGAGGGATGGAAGGAGGGAGAGAAGGAAGGAAGAAGGGCGTAAGGGAGAGAGGGAGAAAGGGGAGATGGGGGATGCAGAATAAGCAAGAATGCCCTCAGTGAGCAGAAATATTGTAAAAACTAAGAAAAATTCAGGCTGGTCCATGCATCGATAGCAATTCCCATACGTTCCTGCCAATCTGTGAGGCACAGGTCCACCACTACTCTACTTTGAGTCTGTTACAGTGCAGTTTTCCTTTTGTATATAGATTCATCACTCATTTGTGTTTGTTTGGAGATGGGGCTGGCTCTGTAGACCAGGCTGGGCTCATCCTCATATACATTTAGAAACCACCACGCCTGGCTTTTAATGCTTTTTTATACAATATTTTTAAAAACATTCAAATGGCCCACTAAAAAGGATTGATACTATTTAGATACATATTGAGAGATTTAGATTCAAAGTATGACATTCCAGGCTTGGGCAGCTCTGAAAATCCAGTCTAGTCTTTCAGTCCCACATGTAGAAAAGCTTGCCCAACTCAAAAACACTCTGGAAATTCTGTATGTTTGTCTGTTAGTTTGTCATTGCCTGAGAAGTCTTCCTTAGCTGTTTTTATGGGGTGTGTGTGTGTGTGTGTGTGTGTGTGTGTGTGTATACAATGGGGTATGAAACACCCCCCCAATTCTTCAGTAGTCCCAGCACTAATATGAGACAGAAAATAAGCATTGTATACACCTTCCTTTCATGCAATTGAATAAAAGCTGAACTAAAGGTGATTTTTCCCAAAAACTCATGGAGGGATAAATTATTGTGTATGAATTTCTTCAAACTTTCTCCTTAGATGTCATTGTCATAAGCCATAAACTATTGCTTAGAGTAGCATTAGTCTGGTACTAGCCTACAACCCTTTGACTATAATTAATGCCTCTCTCTCTCTCTCTCTCTCTCTCTCTCTCTCTCTCTCTCTCTCTCTCTCTCTCCCCTGCCTACTACTCATAGATCAAGATGTAATACTCTCAGATACTACTCCAGTGTCATCCTTCTCTGCTTTTCACCATGATGAGCATGGACAAACCAAGTCGCAGTTAAATACATTTTCTTAAAAAACAGTTGCCTTGGTCATGGGGTCTCTTCATTGCAATAGAACAGGAGCTGACACTGACCACTACATTATGACCATTAAGGATCCACCCTAGAAGATGAAAAAGATATAGTGTTAACATTTCTGTCTTAGGATTGCTACTACTGTGATGAAATACCGTCACCAAAAGCAATGTGGGGAAGCAAGGGCTATTTCACTCACACTTCTATATAGCAGTTTATCATCAAAAGCAGTGAGGTCAGGCGCTGTGGTAAATCTCCAATTCAAAAAAGCCCCAAGGGGGAAAATAATCACAGCTCAATTAATAGGAATACAAGCTACACTCCTAGATTGGGCAGATCTACCACTGCACTACTATATTCCCCAACTAAGAGATCCCTTATAACTTGCGGTTTCTCCAGGCCAAGTGCTTCTGCTCCACTCTCTTTCCACCTCCTTTTCCTCCATTGTCCCCTCTCCCCTCCTCTTTCCCTTCTCCCCAAAACTTTTCAGCTACACCTTCCCTTCTACTGCCCAGTCACCCAGCCCCAGCCTTTATTTTACAAGGTGGAAAGAAGCCTCACAAGCAGCGGACCCTTAAGTGTGATTTACACCTCCTCTGCAACCCCTCCCGGGGAAGTGGAATTAGCATCAAAATACAAGACCAGGGCCATCCACTACACTTCCTCCTTTTTGTCCAATTAAAAGACTCTTTTATCTCAGATATAAATTGAGCACAACTATTACCATTTTGTAATTTATAAAGTACAAGATAGACCTAACACCCAGTACATCATTTTTGTCAATAAAATAGAAGCTCTGTCATCTATCCTAACTTAAGACTTATAATTCCGCACCTGATTCATGTCCTGGCTTTAAATTGAATGACATCTGAAAACCATCTTCTCAAATCTATATTATCTTTCTCAGTGCTAAACAGCTTGGGTTGGCTATGAGACTACCAGTCTTCAACCCTGTCAGAAATCCAAGAATGACTAATATTACCTGAAAATATGAGAAGCACAAAATATAGTTTCCAAAACTTCGCCAATTTACAGAGCCCAACTGTTCACCTGGACAGTCCCTAGTCTTCAAAATGTTGGAACATCGGTCTTCAGCCTCCTGCCCAGGATCATCTGACAGACCTTGGTAGTGAAGAATTTTGAAGGACTGTTTACCCTATATTGGCAGAGATTATCAGTAGACTATTCCACATAGTGTGTCCTTTTGCTGGACAATATTTTGTCTATAGATGAAGTGAGTCAATTCTTGACTAGTGGCTGTCTTGCCACAACTGGAACAACTCCAATGATGGTCAATTTCTTCTTTGAATCCAAGGAAGGGGTGCCGTCAGGAGCAACAGTTCTCTAGTCAAATGATCTTTAATAAAGAAATGTCCATAAATGTCATATTCTGTGGACTTCTGATGCCTTTAAAAATAGTTATAGAAACTATGTGAGGTTGCTACGGGTTGCTTTCAAATTCTGATAGACAGGCAGTGCTGGTACACAGGGTGTAGTACACAGGAGGGAGACAGTGGGAAAGGCAACCAATGCCACCTTCATCCAGAAAGGGAGACAATGTGTACCAGACACCCCACTAGTAATAAAAAAAAAAATCAAGAATGTTATCACCCATAAATCTGAATGAAAGGAAGAATAAGGTAACAGGTATACAACTGGTCTAGCTTTCAAAACTAGGAAGTGATGTTGGAGACCAGAGCTTCTTAAGCACATTCACTCAGGGCCCCTTTATGTCTGACAAAGTTTGCCATGACCCTGGGTATATGAAATAGGGAAATAAGCAGGAAACATTTACTGCTGACAAATCATAAAGGAGCTTATTTTTCAATACAGTTTTGGTATATGATAAAGAGAACAGGAAATTTACATACTAATGAGGTAATGCACTTTTTAATATTATATAAAGAAGTAAATTTTGGCTGAACATTTGATACTATGGGACATATAGACCACCTTCAACACTTTTCAGGGTTGACTGATGTAGTGGCTATTCCTAGTTGTCAGTTTGACTATATGTGGAATGAACTACAATCCAGAACTGAAGGCTCACCTGTGATACTAATCTGGAGGCTGGGAGATACAAGTTTCTGACCTGGATCTTGACATGGAGATCTTGAGGCATACTGGTTGTGAATTCCAGAAGATTAAGACAGGGAGACCTCTGAGTTCAAGGTCATCTGGGATTAAAGGCTTGGTGGCACACACCTTTAATCTGGGCTACACCTTCTGCTAGAGACCTAGATAAGGACTTTGGATGAAGGAAGATTTACACCCTTTCTCTCCTTTGCCTGCTTGCTGTGTGGGATTGAGCAACTTCTAGATCCTTGGACTTCCATTCACAGCTGCTGCTGGCCATTGTTGGGAGTTAGACTGCAGATTGTAAATAATCAACAAATTCCTTTACTATATAGAGACTACCCATAAGTTCTATGACTCTAGAGAACCCTGACAATTGATATTTCAGTATTGTCATCCCTTCTGAGAAGGCCACTTCACAACAGTACATACTACAAAATGACAGACACGTTTAGAAAAATTTCAGATATTGTTGGAAATTCTGTCCTAATCACAAGCCAATATCTACTTAATGATCTTTTATGAAATTCAAGTGTTCTGTTGAGAAATTTTTTCCCTGTGCCCATATTTCGAGGTATTGTTAAGAATTGGCTTATATGGATGCTCACAGTCAGCTATTGGATGGAACCCAGGGCCCCCAATGGAGGAGCTAGAGAAAGTACCCAAGGACCTGAAGGGGGCTGCAACCCTGTAGGTGGAACAACAATATGAACTAACCAGTACCCCCTGAGCTTGTCTCTCTGGCTGCATATGTAGCAGAAGATGGCCTAATCGGCCATCACTGGGAAGAGAGGCCCCTTGGTCTTGCAAACTTTATATGACCCAGCACAAGGGAAGGCCTGGGCCAAGTAGTGGGAGTGGGTGGGTAGGGGAGCAGGGGCGGGGGGGGGGGGNNTAGGGAACTTTCGGGATAGCATTTGTAATGTAAATAAAAAAATAAAATAAAATAAAAAAGAAATTCAAGTGACCAACTCAAACCAATTTTTAAACTCCAACAGTGCATTCTAAAAGTAGAGAAGGATCATAGTAGGGAAATATTAGAAGCCTTCATTCTTCATTAGATCATCATATTTATAAAACAGCAGAAAACTTGGTACAGTAATAACACTGCAATAGCCACACAACTGTCTGGAACCTAAGCTGAGGTGTTTCAGGCAGTGTCTGTTGGCACTGCATGACAGTACTTTGGATTCATGACACATATGCTTTTTGAATTAACTTTGGTCATTGAATGTTCAGAAACTTCTTTCTGTTGACAAATTTTTCATGACCCTGCCCACCCAGTTACACAAAACCATGTAGGGACACACATCACAACTGTAGAAATTGAACTATAGAGAATAGAGTTTTTCTAACTACTCCATTTATTCTGTACAGTGTCTTCCAGCTGAAAGGATGCATACAGCGTTGGGAGAAATCATATGTATCTTAGCAAATAGTGCAAGGTTACTGCAGTATTCAGCAAAAGTCAGAGGTTAATTTTGCAGAGAGATTTCTTTGTTAGAAATGTGAAATCAGAACGTAGAGAGCCCTTACAGAACTGAATGGATGTATAATGTGATGAAGAAAGATTACAAAAATAAGACAGTATCTCCATGGTAACGGAAGAGGCAGAGCTTGCTTTGAGTGCATTATATCAAAACGAACAGAAGAATCAGGTTGAACGAAATGATTGCATAGCTAAGGTGGGGGATCTTGAGAGCACATGGGGAAAGAAAGGGACAAAGAGCTCAAGGTTATTACTCGGGCTTTGATCTCCTAGCACTGTACTAAGAGAAATCAACGTTTCAAATCCATTTGATTTTGAAGACATGCGATCTCAATACTCTTCAAATCAAAGGTGCAATAACCCATTATAGCAATATTTTAAATAAGGAAGAATTCATGAAAATTAGGTATGTTTTAAAAATCAGTGGGCTATGGGATCAAAATGTCCTTTATCACATAATGCCTTTGACAAAGTGTGCACGAAGACGTTGAGCTGCAGATGCCTGATGGATAAATGCAAGATGAAAGTTGCACAGTGGAGTGGACTTTCACACATCAGCAACACTGCATAATGCATGTCCACACAGCACAAAGATACATCATCACTGAGGCCCTCATTAGTAGACACAAGGCAACTAGGAAAACAACTACCAGTGACATTTATGTCGCTTTATAATCTCCAAAGCCTTGCTATTCTATTTTGTGGCTAAAAATACATAAGGAAATGATGTTTTGCTTTTCTCAGTTATATAACGAAATAATTATGATTAGCAGAGATAACAGAAGTATCTACAACCATTTTAATATGCACATATTGATTTATAACACAAAAACATATGTATGAAATGCAATGTGATATTTCAATATGAGCATTTAATATGAAGTGTTCAGATCAGGGTAGATGCTGTGTCTGCTCTCAAGCAATTCTCATTTCTCTGTTTTGGGAACACTCACAACCTCTCTCCTAGCTGTCATCATCCAAAGAAACCCTTCCTCATTGTTCTCTTTCTTTCTTTCTCTCTTCCTTCCTCTCTTTCTTTCTTTCCTTCCTTCTTTCTTCCCTTTCTTTCTTTCTTTCTTTCTTTCTTTCTTTCTTTCTTTCTTTCTTCCTTCCTTCCTTCCTTCCTTCCTTTCTTTTTCTTTCTTTCTTTCAATTTCTAAATGTTTATTAACCTAATCATTAACAAAGTGCACTTAAAATAAATGCCTTTAAAGTGTAAGATGTAGAGTAGGAGCTGAGAGCAATAGTTGGTTTGTTTTGTTTTGTTTTGTTTTGTTTTGTTGTTTTGTTTTGTTTTCTGTCAGAGTAGTGCACGGTGTAATGGAAAGAGAGATTACACAGAGAGTAAGGGAAATAATTGATCACAGGTTATGAATCCATGTGGGGTAGAATAGAAGCAATTCTGGCTGAGGTGCATCCCCCATCTGCACATGTGGAACAATAAGGTAATATCTTCTGAGAAACCCAGTGGATGTTGGGGAGAACTACGCAGTGTTTGAGGGAAGCGTCTATGTAAAAACAGGAAGGTGATGTATGCAGGAGTGCTGGACATGGAACAATGAGAGGAGAGAACACAGCACAAAAGAGGAGGAAGACAGATGTTGAAGATGAAGGGAGAGACATGAATGAGGAAGCATAGGCCAGTTAGGTTCTTGTGTTTGTCTTCTGGGGAACAAAAAGAGATTAGTGGTTAATTTGATATATGCTTGTTTGTTTTACTTTTAATCTTTGTATTTAACGGTGCTTTTTAAAATAATTTGTTCTTCTCCCATACATTACATCCTGACCTCAGTTTCCCTTCTTGGCACTGCTCCCAGTCCTTCTCCCACCGCTCCTCTCCTCCAGATCCTCTCCTCCCCTGTCTTCCTCCAGAAAAAGAGCAGCCCTCCCAGGGATATCCATTGAACATGGCTGAACAAGATACAATAAGACTAGGCACAAGCTCTCATATCAGTGCTGGACAAGGCAACCCCATAAGAGGAAAAGGGACCCAAGCACAGCAAAAGAGTCAGAGACAGCCCCCAACAGATACACCCCACCCCCACTGTCCCCACTGTTCAGAGTCCCACAGGAATACCAAGCTACACAACCATAAGGTATACACAGAAGATCTAGCTCAGACCCACACAGGAACCACATTTGTCACCTCAGTCTCTGTGAACCCCTACGAGCCCTGCTTAGTTGGTTCTGTGGGCCATGTCTTTTGGTGTCCTCTACCTCTGTGGCTCCTACAATCCTTCTTCCCTCTTTGGCAAGGGTTCTACCTGGCTTCTCCTAGTGTTTGGCTCTGGGTTTCTGCCTCTGCTCCTATAAGTTGCTGGGTGTTCTCCTATTATGAAAATTCTGCTATGAGTATAGCAGAATATAATTAGGAATTATTTCATTGACTGAGTTGATGGGTTGGTTGATTGATTTTGCGGATATGTTGTTGTGTTTTGTTTTGTTGTTTTTGATGATGTTTTGTTTTATTTTGTTTTGCCTGTTGTGTTTAGTTCTATCCTGGACTCCTGGGTTGTCCTACCTCTGGTTCTTGGCCAGCAAGGTATGTGCTCCCTCTCATTGCCTGGGCCTTAAGTTGGACCTGTCATTGGTTGGTCACTCCCAGACGTTTTGTGCCACCTTTACCCTATTGCATCTTGCAGGCATGGCAGATTCTAGGTCAAAGTTTTGTGACTGGATTGACACCCTAGCCTCACTGCTAAGAGCCTTGCTTGGGTATAGAAAAGAACCAATGGGGGGCATTGCCTCCATTACATGGGGACTTCACTATGGTCACACTAGTAGGTTCCAGAGAGTTTTCCCTGCACTAGGTATCTATGTCGCTACCAAACGTCCCCCTCTGTCTTTTCGAACATTCAAGGTTATTTATCTTACAGAGAACATTCTTATATCTTTACCCAGTTGCCTAATCTGTGATGCTGGAGAGTGAATCTAGAGAATTGCATATGGTACCCAATTACTCTGCCACTAGCCCTTGTCCTTGGGCCTTAGCTGTACTTTTTTTTTTTTTTTGCTGTTTTTTTTTTATTTTTTTATTGTTTTTATTAGATATTTTCTTTATTTACATTTCAAATGCTATTCCGAAAGTTCCCTATACCCTCCTCCAGCCCCTGCTCCCTTACCCACCCACTCTCACTTCTTGGCCCTGGCATTCCCCTGTCCTGGGGCATATATAGTTTGCAAGACTAAAGGGCCTTTCCTCCCAAATGATGGCCAAATAGGCCATCTTCTGCTACATATGCAGCTGTACTTCTATATCCATTGACAATGAGCCCAGACTCTGGTCTCTTGTAGTCTATTTCCATAAGATCGGCTTTAATCCTCTACATGTAAAGGGTAAATTTGTCTTTCTGTCCCTAATGTTTTTCACTCACCCTAATGTTCATACTGCTGAAATGACAACTATGTTTATGATTGCATTGTATTTCAAGATGTACACATGCTATACTTCCTTCATTCATTGCCTGCGTGGTGTCTACCAAGGCTAATTACAGATCGTGATTACTGTGAGTGATGTCATTATATGCACAGGAGTATAGGTCTCTCTGATAAGTGGATTTCCAGTAGTGAAATTGTTGGGTCATGGAGCAGGTTTGTTTTCCTATTTGTCTGAGAAAATTCCATACTTTTTTCCATGATGACTATACAAATTTACAACCTTGCTAATAGGTTATGAGCTTTCCTCATTCCATATATTCCTACCAGAATTTCTTTCATGTGGTAGTCATTCTAGTTGGTTGACAATGTGTCTATGTCATGTTGATGTGCATTTCCCTCATGGCTTCTGTGGTTCGAAATTTATAATATATTTGATAGTCACCTGTATGTCTTTTGATAAATGAGTAAGCAGGTCATCTGTCCATCATTAATCAGATGATGGTGGTTTCAGTGACATTAATGATGGTGATAGCTATTATAGTTGAGGGTTTTGAAGTTCTAGATGTAACCTTTTGGCAATATATATAATATAGATATTCTCTCCTGTCCTACAGGCTGATGCTTCACTCTACATATAGTTTCACTTGCTGGGAATAAACTTCTTAGTTTTATGTAATCTCAATTGTCAAGCCCTTTGTTGCCTGCACTTTTAACATCATATCTAAAACTCTTCCCAGACATATCTGCTTTTTCTGGCACCGTGTTTTGTGGATGGGAAATTTTGTATCTCCAATTCTGTTCTTTGTGCTCAAGTTTGCCTAGGTGTCATTTTTGGTTCCACATAAATTTTAGCATTGTTTCTATTTCTGTGAGGAAATTATATTGACTCTTTAGATTATTTGAGGTAAAGTAGACATTTTTTTTTTTTTTTTTTTTTTTTTTGGTTTTTCGAGACAGGGTTTCTCTGTATAGCCCTGGCTTTCCTGGAACTCATAAAGTAGACATTTTGATTGAATTAGTTCTCACAACACCTAAGCACAAGATGTCTTGTTCTGTGACCTCTTCAAGAGTTTTCAATGAAGAACTCTTTCACTTCTTTGGCTTAATTTATTGGTAGGTGACTTTTAATGTTTATTGGTCATTATATACTTATATTAGTTATTAGCTGCTTTCTTTTGGATTTTTTTATACCAGTCAGTTCCTTGTTTTGTAGCAGGAGAGATACACATGCCATAGTACACTTGTGGATGGAGATCAGACAGCAACTTTAAGAATCAGTTCTCATCTCCCACTATGTTCTTGCCAGGAATACCTACAAACTTTTAAAATTAAACTTTTTACTTTAAGATATTCATAGATTCATATTCAATTACAAGAAATATTGTAAAAGACCCTTTGTACCATTTAGTTATTTTTATAAAAAATGACATCTTTTGACAATATACTATAATATCACAACCAGGTTATTAATATTGATGCCATCAATCAATTTTATTTATATTTCCCTAGATTTATTTAGAATTAGCAGTGCATGCCTAGTTTTACATGATTGACTACATTCCTATGTGTGCATATCTAGCAAATCAGCATATGACTTGGGAGTATTTTTTTTCCATCAGCATAACTTTTTTTGTGATTTATCCATGATATAACAACATCACAATTAGTTGAACCATTCACCCATTATAAAACAGCCTGGATTTTGTTTATATTGCTATAAATAAAACCACTATGAATATTTGCATGTATGTGTCTTACATGAGGGCAAGTTTCATCCTTGATCAATATCCAGAATGCATTGCCAAATGACTATTGTGTTTTTCATTATAAGCCGCTGCTGAGAGATTGATCAAGTACATCATTTGACTTTTCCATCAGCTTCAGATTCTTAGAATAGGAATAACAATATGCGTCTGTCAAAGTGTGTTGTGAAACCATGAGAATTATAGCTTGCTTTGCAGTGTTTGCTTGACATGGTGTTAACAGGTGAAGTCAGAGAAGATGTCCACATATATGTTACCATGTGCTAACAGTGCACGAGGAAAAGATCTTTAGAGCTTAATGGGCCCCTCTGGAGGGAGTGTGGACACTAAGGATGAATGCCAACACAAGCACAGTGGAGACTGGGCACACAGGGTTTCATCTGGGAACAAGGACTGTACTGAGAATTAGAGCAGATTCGGTGTTACAGTCTAGCAAATAATTGGCTGCCTCTGCCTGTGTCCTGAGAGTTGAGTGACTATGAATTCAGATGTACTGGATAAGTGATTTAAAAGAGGTAATGTCAAGATGTCATAGTATCCTGGTTATGGTGTGGTTACACTTTACTGCTTTTGATCTACAGTGAGAGAGAAAGCAAAAATACATGATTTTTTTTTATTATGTTTAGAAAAGGAGCATGAACAATTCTAAGTTTGCAGACCAGGCTAGTGCAGAGAGGTCTGTATGTGAAGTTGTAAAAACTAAGTCCAAGTTACAAAGGAGATCCCAGGATGTTGGAGATGTCAGAGCCATGGTACATGTACTGAGAAAATCTGAAGTTCTGGAATGGATAAAGCCCAAAAGAGAAGTGTCGTGTGCTGCAGGCAGGAGAACCGTCATAGGCAGGATATTCAAGTCAGATGAGCCCAGATGATGTAACCATGAGCTTCAGGTGCTAGTCATGGTACTGTGATGTTTGTCCTGTTCTGTTCTGTTCAGTCTCGCTTTGATCCAGTCTGTCTTTACTGTGCCTGAATTCCTTCCTTTGGAATAGGAATGGTATAAACTGTAGACTAGATGTATGTATCACTGGTGCTTATAGCTAGGAGACTGTCTTAAGTTTCAGAGGAGACTTGGGGATTTTGACATGTTGAATGATGTTAGAACTGTTAAGATTTTTAGGGTAACTAAATATATTTAGCATTATGAGATATTAATGAGATTTTTAAGACCAAGGTTAGAATACATGGTTAACTTGGCCAGGAGTGAACTTTTGGTGATCAAACTTGATTGTAAGATTTTTCTATATTTGGAATTACTTGAGAGACCTACCTCTGTCTCTCTGTCTCTGTCTCTGTCTCTGTCTCTCTGTCTATCTCTCTGTCTCTCTGTCTCTGTCTCTGTCTCTGTCTCTCTCTCTCTCTCTTTGGGGATTCAGGGGCCAGAAAGGTCCCAGAGAGGTTTAAATAAGGAGGGACATACCTCCTAAACTAAAATTGTGTAGTACCATGCATGTGCTAGAGTCCTAGACTGAACACAGAGAGACACAATAGAAAGCAATCTAAATATTAGTATCCATCTTCCTCTGCTTCCTTAGTTTGGGTGAAACATGACCAGATGACTCAAATTCTTACCCCTATATTTTTCCTGCTTGGATGGACTATGCCCGCCAAGCCATAGGGTAAAATAAGTCCTTCTCTCAGTTATGTTTGTCACAACAATAAGAAAACAACAATAAATATTAATGAGTTAGCATATGAATACAAAAGGATAAAGAAAATGGTTACCTTTTAAAATTCCCATTAAGAAATCATGCCAAAGAAAATAATAGTGCTTTGTGGCCTATCCTGAAGTTAATTGACAACAACAGGAAAATATTTTAAAAGAATTTTTAAAAGAGAGGCTTTATTATGTATGTGATAATAAATTGAAGACAGGGGCGTTTCTGGTTGGCTGACTGGATCAGTGTTATAAATCATGACACCTTGTCATTCACTGTGTCTATCCATTTACTGTATAGTCACAGACTTGGCTGTAAGTGTTCCTAGTCAACAGTTACATATTCCTAAGTCAACTTTAATGAGCAGAGAAAAGAACATTTCGTCCAAGGTTCCTGAGTATTCAGGGCAAAAATCAGCTTTCAAGTTCCTCTTCTCACTATTGTTGGTAACAAATGGACCTCCAACCTAAACCAACTATTCTGACCCAATAATGCTGACAAAGGGTTAACAGGACACGAAGAACCTTAAGGGACTTGACCCTCACTTAGAACACAATGAAACAGCAAATGGGTGCATAAACACCTGTCAGATTGTCATGGAAATCAAAGTTTAATACCTTGGGCAGGCTTTGCAACTATTAACCCTCTAGGATTCAGATGCTTTCCGTATATAGCTAGCAAGAATTAACTTATAAATAGCACACATAGCTCATCAGAGAGGGTGATATTTCTCCTCTTTTATTGTAAGCATACAAAATTTTTTTAAAAAGGTGTGATAGAGTGAATTATATTAGCTATAGAGTCTGAATTTCTTGATGCCCATTTCAAACTCTGCAGAGAACATCTAACAGGATTTTGATACTGTTTATAATTATTGGGAGAGGCCAGGGCTGCATTTGTAAAATGCAAATAGATACACTGTATCTATAAAGTGCAGATAGTCTCTGCAACCTCAGGCTTCTTCTGCCTTCTGTGTTTGTTGTTTTTCATAGGTTCATCTCAAGCTTGCACAGTCTACAGTGGCAATCAAGGAAAGGTTAGAGTTAAAAGCCCCCTAGCGTCTCCAAAAATCCTGGTTTGTACCAGTGAGCATTAATGGATTTTCCCTCAAAATCAGCTTTGCATGACATCATTTTTTCCTACATAGGGACTAGAATTTGTTTTCATTTTTCAGTTATTTCCAGTTGCTTTCTTCCCTTACGTCGCTAGGTGGCACCCAAAGAATCTACAAAAACTATCCTATGGTGGATTTCATTTGTTATTCGGAAAAACAAAACAAAACAAAACAAAAACCAAGACAAAACAAAAACCAAGCAAACCTATCTTCCTTTGTCACTAGTCTCTTAAAGTACATCCTAAAATTTAATTCTTTCAAATCCATTATAACTTTGTACAAAGGACATTCCAGACATTCCTGTACAGTAAGGCTCCTGTCCCTTTTGTGTTATATAACAAAAGTTACTTCTCCTGGCCTTTTCTTAGTCAGACAGACACTCTGCTCAGCACTGCCTCCTTAAAAGCACTTGACTCACTCCACCCTCTGGAGAGATACTTGGCAAATGTCTTTCCTGCCTTCCCTGCTTAGCATCTGCCTCAACTTGCTGTCACAGTGTATCCTGAAAAGCCCCCTGGCTGCACTCCTGCCTTCCAGCTTGCTACTTCAGAGTTTCGCATTTTTATCTCCTCTAGGTGCTCATGACATGATGATGAAACTCTGGAGAACCAAGTTCTGTGCTGGCTCTCATGATTCATCATTTCCCTCACTTTGGAAGTACAGTGTCGGGGGAGGGAGGTCAGTGTGGGGAGAGGGAGTAGGTGTGGGGAAAGGGAGTCAGCACGGGAGGGGGGTTCCCTAGAAATTATTTTGGCTCTGAACCAGATTCTGACTAAAAAGTTACGAAACCTTTTTATTCATAACAAATTCCACACTAAACTTTAGGGAACTCCTCTGTCTACATAATTAGTCGAGAAACATGCTGTGGGTGTGGCTCAGTGGTAGAGTTCATGCCTGCATAATATGCAAGAAGCCATGAGCTCAAGCCGGCCTCAGTGCCAAAAAGAAAAAAAGAAAAAAACAACAAAAAGCTAATAGTCAGGTGCTTTACGGGAGTCTATCTTTATAAGTGAAACCCTAAATATGTATACATGTATGTGCATAGAGTAAATGTAAATGAGCATGAATATATACATAATATGTAGCTACAAAACACACACACACACACACACACACTTTGTCATTTTAACCCAGTCTCAACTTGAGTCTCGAGTTGAGTGTTTAGGAGACACTCAACTTTATGGCACCCAGCTTTGTAGAATGTGAGAGTCTTTGAAGCATTTTCTCAACCAATCACTTCCATTTCCAAAGGATTCAGCTTTGAGCACAGTGCTTGACACTAAGCCTGGCTGGCTCTGGTCACCTCTTGCATGTGAAGGTTCATTAAGGATGCTTCTCTAAAGCAGCATGTTCTTTAGGATTCAGATGTTTCATCTGCCGGCACATACACATCAGTAATCCCATGGCAGACGGGGACTTTCCAAACCTGTTTGCTTGACAAAATAAATAAAAGCCTGACATTTTGTTCCTGTTTGTCTCTTCTGTTACCTGCTAGTACCTTGGGAGACAACACACTGGCTTCCTCTCTGGCTTGCTTTCCTCATCGTCCTCATACATTCATCAGAAAATATATTCGATACCCAGAGAAGTTATTGCAACGCTAGCTTCAGACATAGCCTTTTGAAAGGTGCAGGAAGCTTTTCTGTAGGATACATGGGGTAACTCCACTGATCTTTTATCTCTGTGATTTCAAACTTGACAACTTAAAATCAAGCAGGGACCTGGCTTTGTTCATAAAATGCTGAATATGGTTAACAACATCTAGTTGAATGACATACAAATCCCTAGATGTAGAGCAAGAGTCACCTCTGATAGATACAGAACCAGCCATTTTTCAAGATGGAAAAATTACAAGATCATACCATTAAGAATGTAGATGTTTTGACACTCATAGATCTGCATTCACCCTTGAATTTCTAATTGTCACCACTGATTTAATTGATTGACTAAGTGGTCATCAATGACTAGGGAAGAGTGAGCCAATAAGGCTAGGCATGATTCTAAGGAAGGCCGTAGCTTAGGTGTAGGAGTCAGACTTTGTGCTCATAGTTCCTGCCTGGCCCTTTATAACCTTGCACACAAGATTTCACTCCGCCTTGATTTCTGTATCTGCAAAATAATGTTAACAGCAATAGTCACTTTCCAGTGCTATCACAAAGACTAAACAAATTAATACATGTAAAAAATTTTAGAATGGTGGTACAGCTGAGTACAGTACATGCTAGAAATCATAATCTTTCTTTGACTACTGTTTCATTTAATATTCTATAAAAAAATCAAGCTTATTTTATTATTTGCAAAACTTGTTATGGCCCTAAGTCAAAAACTGAAGTTCACACAAATATCTTATATATATAAAAAAAAAAAAATAACAGAGCTGCTAAGAATTAAATTCAAACACAGTCTAGATTACTTTAAGCCAATCACCTTAAACCTGGCAAAGCACCTTAAATACCTCAAAAGATGGCTAAAATTCTGATGTTCAAAGCCAGGAATTTCATCATGGATATTTCTGACAACTGTCTAGCAGTAGTATGAGGAGGATTGTGGGGGAAGTTTGAAAAAGAATCAAGAGGCCATCCTTCCGACCACTGCTACCTGGAGCCCACGCCCTCTGTACTTTGTAAGTGTTGATTCAGTTGATCATTATAATCGTCCTGCAAGTAGATATTATTTTCTCTACTTACCAGACAGGAAAGTATCTCGGAGGGGTGACATATAGTCTTTAGAGTCAGCTTCTGGCCAAACCGGTATTTAAACCCGTGCTTTCCTGACTCTGTAATTTGTTTCCTCTGCCACAGGAACTGCTCTGATCCCTTGGGGAGTCTTTCCAGCAGCACAAAGCCCTGTAGACCTGTCCTTACAGCTTCCATCCGCCACTCTTGGTTTTCCTCAGGATACAGAAGAACGGAACTTGGCCATCTCTATCTATGTCAAGTTAAACCTTTGTCAGGCTTGGGGTAGAAAGCTCTATAGTGCTGGTTAGTGTTTATTAACACGACACAAAACCAGGAATATCTGGGAAAGAGGAATGAATTACTTCTGCCAGATCGGCCTGTGGGAACTTCTGTGGTTCGTTTTCGTTGTTGTTAATTGATGTGGGGTAGACCAGACCGCTGGTCCTGAGTCAAGCCAGAGGGAATGAACCAGGAAGCAGCACTTCTCCGTGATCTCTACTTTCCGTTCCTGCTTGAATCCCCGCCCTGACTTCTCTCAATGATGGAGTGTGATGAGGAAGTATAAAACAAATGAGCTCTCACTCCTGCAAGCTGTTTTTAGTTGCGGTGCTTATAACAGCAACAGAAAGCAATGTGGGAAAGGGATTGCTGTTACAATGTCTAAGTCTCTTCAAAAGATCCAGACGAGAGTTCCATTATCAGCATCTTTCCGTTCCCTGGTGTAGAGGGATTCTTTTGTGCAATGTGTGGAAGTTTCGCCTGTCAATAAAAGTCTGTTGGCTTATGATCTTAGACAGAAAAAAAATAGAGTTGGCGGTTCTGTTATATAAAGAGGATTCTGGGATAGTGTCAGAGGTGCAAGAGAGTCACCCTGAAACTCTGAGGAAGATGATCACATAACAAGGCATGTGGCACTTATAGACTAGAACTAATGGAACATTGAGTTATGAGCTAGTGGAGAACAGGTCCAAGCTTATGGCCTAAGCATTCATTCATGTATAATTGAGTCTTAGAGTTGTTATTTCAGGGAACTTGGGCATAGGTCGCAAGACACACAGTTACAGTCTGGCCTCATTTTGAGACCTCCCATGACCAAAATCACTCATCTTCAACTGTGCCATAGACATCATGGTCACTGTATTCTCCTGAGCTATCCCAAGAAAAGATGGCACAGAGGAGGATTGACTCTGACACCTGCCCACAGGCCAGGGCCATTTCTAATAGGTCCACAAAGAGGGTTCTTCGGTTTTTAAATGTGGTGTGTTTGTGCATGTGTGTGTTTGCTTTTGTGAGCTCTTATGTGTAAAGGCTAAAGATCAACCCCGATATCTTCCTTAATTGTTTTTCAACATTTTTTGCATGTGCATGTGTGCATACTATGTATGTCTGAGTTAGTATTTGTGTTCTCATGTATGTGGACAAGCATGCATTTATATGTGTTTGGTCAGAGGTTGACATTCGATGTTTTGCTCAATTACTCTTTACCGTAAAATGCCTACAATACCGAAGCAGCAACTCTTACTAAACTCAGGACTCAACAGTGTGTCTACTCTAGGTAGTTTGCCCACTGGAGACGCCCTTTGCTCCACTTTCTGAGTTCTGGGGTTACAGGCCAACTATCATGCCCACCCAACATTTAGGGCAGTACTGAAAATCCAAATTCTGGTCCTCATGGCTGCATGAAAAGAGTTTTAGTCACTGATCCATCTTCCCTGCCCTGAGTTTTTGAAAGCAGGTCTTTCACTAAACTTCAAGATCAGCAATATTATGCTATCCTGCCTGACCATCAGAACTCGTAGATTTTCTTGTCTCCACCTCCCAGGACTGGGATTATAAATTTGTCCTGAGAGTAAACCATATCCTCATGTTTTGCTGACAAGGCCATCTCTCCAGCTCCCATTTCCAGTCTTATAAAGAATTTATTTTGCTTTGCTTTAAATTTTTTCTACCATTACGATCCAATGGTAGTCTGAGGCAAAATAAAAAAGTGTTTGAAAAAGTTTCCTCCTAAGCAATATTCATCTGTACAGAGACATGCCAGAATATACAGCCAGCAATCATCTCAACACCTCATGCCCAGCTTTACTGAGTTTCTTTATTCCTTGAAGACAAAAATTCTTAATATCCAAAGTCTACTTTTCTTTGTTGGATTATTTCCAGCAGGTAAGAGGGCAATTGCTGCTCAGGTATTTCCTTTAACCCATGTGAATTCTCTCAGTTAAAGATGTCTGCACTTTACATTAGCAGAATTAAAAATAATTTATCGAGTATAATAGTTTTAGTCTTGTCTAAATTTTTAGCTTCATTCTTTTTAGGTCACATGGCGTTGCCTCAAATCATACTAACGTTTGTTGTGTTATCAATTAATCAATAAGAAATTGTTCATAGCTAAACAGAAAAAAAAAAAACAAAAAACCCATCATTGACAACTGGGGAGAGGAGGTTGAGAGTGGGTGGCAGGTCCTGTAATGAATTCCAAGAGTTTTGGGATTATTTCTTACTGTCATATTTCAAGATGATGATCATGAGGATTAAATATAAGAATCCAGTTTTCCCTGGCCAGTTTTTCATAAGGACTTCTTCCAACCCATGAGAAAAGAATATGCCCAGTAATATGAGCTGGCAGCAGCATGCCTGTTGGCCTTATTGTGAGTCTACAGGCCTTATTCAGGCCAATCCTAATATGCCACTAAAAAATAAACTAAATTACTAATTAAAATTCTCTAGGTTTCTTTAATTTGGTTGGGAATCAAAGAGTTCAGATTCTGACAAAGCATGTGTACTTCTTTGACATACAAATTGAATTTGGCCTTTATTTACTTAAAAAATTCTTTTGCCTTAGATACTCTGGCCTTTTGTCCAAGGATACTGTGATACTTGTGGGCTTTTGAATTACCCCTTCAGTATCTAACCACTCTAAGAGCATTCTAAGCTATTCCATTCATTTCTTATCTGAGCCTTTGATCTGGAAGCAGGATCTGGAATGGTACTGACTGACCAGGCTCTCACTGCATCAGTTCATCCAACTCAACACAGCATTTCAATTACAAACATTTGACTCAAGACAGTCAGGGAGGAAGTCTGAATCCCAGGTTCTATGGGTGCTCACAGCAGCCTAAAAACCAGAGCGGTCCGAATTCCTGAGGAAAGGCCACTGCAGATTCTGAACAGTGGCTGTATCTAGAGCAAAATCCACATTCATAAAACAGAAGACAGAAAGGGAGAGACAACAAGGAGAAAGCAGTCTCAGGCCAAGCTTAGCTTCTTCCACTACTGTACCTCTCAGTCCTATGACCTGACAATCATTCTATTACTCAAAGTCCAGTAATACCAGTTTTCTATTACATCATTGGCGACTCTCATGAGCCCAGACTCTCCTCTGTAGAAGATATTAATGTGAGCCACCTCCTCAAGGTGTCTGCTGTGATCATATGAAGAACAAGCAATATAGGCCCAGTATTCAGAAGCTGTGCAATTCTGCTTCCTTCTTTTCCTTGCATCCTCTTACCAACTTATAGGTAACACGAGTCAGTACAGTGCTCCATCTCTGCAGTAAGTTTTCAGAGAAGGAGGTGGGGTGTCATGATTAATGTCATGATTTAAAATGAGGGCTTAGTCGTCAGTGGCTACCCTAACATCTCTCCCTGCACTACAGCTGTTTGTGGGTTGAGTAGTAGCCATGTCCAAGGATTTTAGTGAAGAAACATGGCCATCTCTAAGTTAAGTAGAAAATCAAATGACTAAGCAAACTAGATTTTTCTGGGAAACGCACTATAGAGGAGCAACCTTTAAACATCAATGAGTGTTCTGATCCTAGGATATGAAGTTTATGCAGGACAATAGCTGAATGAAGACAATTCAATGTGATTCTTCATTTTGATTAAAAAAAAAAAAAAAAACATTTTGAGGATCTACAATTCATGAAGCTATCCAGTCAATACTGTGATAAATAATGTCATTTGACATTGATAAAAAAAATGTTTCCTTTTTATGCAATATTTATTTATTTATTTATTTATTTATTTATTTATTTATACCTTTTCTTTATAAACGAATTCATCTACCAAGAACTAATAATAACTAAAGGTCAGAGTACTGAGGTGACTAAGTATGAATCATAGCCCAGGTTTCTTTCAGTTGACTCCATTCCATTCTCTGATTAACAGTCTCCACTTTCCATTAGAAACCCGGTGTCTAGCAGACTGTCAAACCCCCAGCAAGTCTAACCAGCCTAGCTGGTTTCACCAAGGATATCACAACTGTTTGTGAGTCAAGCCTCAGGGACACAATTTCTTCATGCAAGACTAGCAAACCATACATCAGTGCCCAGTAGGCACCTGGAGGATGATTTTTACAACCTCAGCCTTCTTGATATGGGACATCTCTTGGTTGAGAAACAGAAAACTAAGTGGAAAGAGGGAAGAGTATCCACTAGGCAATAACTACACACCACTTTGGATCACTAAACATGTCTTTGAGTCATTGTCATGTGTTCACGAGGTGAAGACTCCAAGTAAGTCAACACTTTGAAAAACAGTGCTTTAGAGAAAAAGTTGTTTTGCAGCGTATAGTTTTTAAGCCACTTTCTCCTAAGTGTGCAGCGACCAACAGACCGAAATGTGGGAGATAAAGGCAAAAAAATGTTTCTAAACTGTCTGGATACTTGAGATTGGAAAAACATGTTTTAAGGGAAGTTAGTTAGGTTTGTAGGAGATATGGATGTCACTCAAACATAGAATAATTTTTTTACACTAAATGAAGCCTTAGACTCAATCCATAGCTTTACAAAAAAATAAAAAAATAAAAAGCCCCAAACCATACAACAAACAAAAAACAAGAGAGAGAGAGAGAGAGAGAGAGAGAGAGAGAGAGAGACTTTTGAGCCACATATTTTGGTCTCTAGTATTTTCATTCGTTGTCAGTAAGTGTTGTACCGTCTATGCATAAGAATCTTATTTTCAAGGACTAGAGAGAGGCTCAGCTGTTAAAAGCATGCATTGCTCTACCAGGAACCCAAGTTAGGTTCCCAGCAAGCACACAGGGCAACTCACTACCACCTGTAACTCCAGCACCAGGGGTTTAGGATGGCTTTGACCCAGTTGGACAGATGCACTCTTTACATGCTCATACACATAATTAAAAATAATAAAAATAAATATTTTAAAAGACTATATTTCCTTTTAAATTTGTCTGGTAATCTAGGTATGTTTACCAAACCAGACAGACTTCTTTTTGATTTGTTTTGTTTTGTTTCGAAACAGAAAAGTTTCTCTTTATAGTGCTGGCTGTCCTGGAACTTTGTAGACCAGGCTGGCCTCGAACTCAGAAATCCGCCTGCCTCTGCCTCCCAAGTGCTGGGATTAAAGGCATGCGCCACCACACCCGGTTCAGACAGACTTCTTTTGGTGGTGGTATTTTATCTTGATAGCAAAGACTATATGTCAAAGGATCTGATACATTGTAAACTACCACAATAATAAGTATGTATACATTAAAAAATATTTTAAGTCTTTTAAATTGAAGAGGCAATGGCAAACATGAACAGAAATGACAAGACCATGTAGAAAGTAAGACAGTAAAACTGCACCCTGGAATACTTTATTCTTCAAAGCCCTGGCCAATGCTTTATCTCAGGGTCTGCTGATGAAGCACACAAGGGCTTCTCAGAGAGTCCCTGACTAGCTGCACAGTGCTGCTGCTCAAAGAACGTGGGACAGCGGATAGAGGTGGACAGCCAGGGGGCTGTAGGAATACAGCAGAATGAAAAGTTAAAGGAAGCAGAAGAAACTTACAAAGCAGAAGTATAAAGTAAAACTTGCCAGAGTCTAAATCCTGGGTGGGGGGAAAAAATGAATTATTTTGTATATTTCACATAACATGTTCAAAATGTTAGAAAGTGTTCATAAAAATAGTAATTTTGTGTTTGTCATTCAGAATACTAAGCCATGTCAACTTTGTGCTACTAAAGCTGACAGGAGAAATTGCACCAAGTACTGTAGCAATTCTCTGTAAAGGCTCCTTCTGAATATCCTATTGTTCCTTGGGCTAATCAAGCTGTCCTTGGAGATAGCCTAGGCCAGCTATATCAACAAGGATTCCTTTCTTCGTTCATCATTGTCTAGGAGAGCACATTCTTAGGTTTTATTTTTAACCAAGTGATGACTTTAGACACTCTAAAACATGCCTTCGGTTGCATGATAAATGGGATCCAGGTTGCTCACCGCCTATGTTTCCTTCTCACTTTCTGTTTGTGCCTCATTTTGGATACCAGATGTAGAGAAGACAAAATAAAAATATAAACTCGAGCTATTTTTAAGAGCACCGGGCTCATAAGAGAATAGAAATAGTTTCCCCAAACCAGAAACCTCTTTTTAAAAAAATTAAAATGAATGAAAGTGAAAACATTTGAAGAGACTGGAGAGATGGCTCAGAGGTTAAGAGCACTGTCTGTTCTTGCAGAGGTTCTGAGTTCAATTCCCAGCAAGCGCATGGTATCACAGCCATCTATAATGGGATCTAATGCCCTCTTCTGGCACACAGGTATATATATATATGAATAGAGCACTTATATGTATAAAATCAATTAATAAGGTCTTAAAAACAAAGATTTGAGTGGAGAGATAAGGCAGTATGTAATGACATGCACCGTGACCCCAAATCCAAGAACAAACCGCACAGTTAGAAGTCAGCTACGTGGCTTTTTCTTATAGGAAAAAGGAGACACCTCAGCATCTCCTGAATTACAAAGTAGAAGATAAGCACGGTCACACACTTGCAGAGCTATCAAATTATCGATGCTGCGCTCTGTTGAAAGAAAGCCTCAAGTTCTATTTTCATGTAAAACTAATGAAGATTTATAGTGACCCAAGCAAGCTCTAACAACTCCAAGAGCAAACTTCCTCTGAGTGCTCTGTGTAAAGGAATGCTAGGCTCCCACACCCCCTGCAGTTAAAATGACCAGGTTTCCATCTTAGCTCTGGATGTAATAATTCTCACTTGAGGCTTAGAACTCAGTCCTCTTCTACCTCCTCCAGAGACTAATCCCTTGGCAGGATGAGAAACAACTGGAAAACCCAAGTTGTGGGACAGCAATTAAAATAGCCATCCACTGTTATATTAGAACTAGAGTTGAAATGACCAAATTCCTCAGTAAGTAGACTTCATCCACCTATATGCCGTGTGTGCTCCTGACGTACTACTCTGTGCTGCTGTTGATTATGGGATACTATATCTTTGTATTGATCTGGTTTTTTTAAATCCAAATTTTTATCTGGAAAGTTTGCACAGTGTGAAGGTACACATACGTTCTTGAAGGTCATTCAAGAGAAACACATTCTAAACATAATCCCTCACAAATGTTTCCTCCCAACATAGTTTTGATAGTATAAAAGTTTTGAGTCACTAAAATCCAACTGAAGGGCTGGAGAGCCTCTTGGGACCATAATTGACAAAGTGGTAATTAACAAGGGGGTTGTATTACAGGGCTTAGAGGGTGGTATGTTCTACTGGTGACTTTCCTAATTGCATGACAAAGCATCTTACAAAAGCATCTGATGGATGGATGGATGGATGAAAAGAGGAAGGAAGGAAGGAAGGAAGAAGGACAGAAAGAAGGATAAAAAGAAGGAAGGAAGAAAAGAAGAAAGGAAGGAGAGGGGGAGGAAGAATAGAAGGAAGGGATGAAGGAAGGGATGGAGGGAGAGAGGGAGGGAGNGAGGGAGGGAGGGAGGGAGGGAGGGAGGGTTGGGCTTCTACTATGCTGGGGTATGGCAGTTAGTTGGCTGTGGCTGTGACTGTAGTAGTTTGAAGCAGCTAATCACATTGCTTAGCTGCCTGCCTTTTGTCCCCCTTTTTATTCAGTCTCAGGGTGGGGGGAAGCCCCCTTTTTATTCAGTCTCAGGGTGGGGGGAAGCTCATGGGATGGCGCTACCCACATCCAAGGTGCATCTTCCCTCCTCAGCTATACCTCACAGACATACTCAGGAGTATGTCTCTGTGTGATTCCAAATCCAGCCAAACTGACAGGAAAAATTAACCATATCAGTTATGAAGAAAATAAAACAAGATATTCTGTCACATAGTAACAACAGAAACAGCTATTTTAGATTTGTTAATACCAAAAGCTGAACAAAGAAACAAAATGTATCTCAAATCACTCAGCGCTGAGATTTATTAAAGGAATAGATTATAAAAGAAAACATACCTCACTCTCTATACTGTTTGCATGTTTTAAAGTGTTGCATGTATATGTGTGTGTATGTGTGTGGGTTTGCGTGTGCATGAATGTGTGTGTGTGTGTGTGTGTGTGTGCGCGCGCGCGTGTGTGTGTGTGTGTGTGTGTGTGTGTGTGTGTGTGTGTGTGTGTGTGTTTGCTTGTAGAGACCAGAAGAGAGCAAGAGGGCATCTATTCCCTGGAGCTGAGATGTTTGTTGTTGGTCCACTAAAAAAGCTGTATATGTTCTTAAAGGCTGAGCCATCTCTGTAGCCTCATATATTGCCTAAAATTTAATATGACATTTTTCATGAAAAATTTTAGGTTCTCATCTTGCCTTTTATAGTATGCATTTTCAAATAAAAATACCAGACAGACTGCTTTTTACTTCCAAATGAAGTGAATTCTCTTTCTGGAATGTTTTGATCAGAAGTTTCATGGAAATATAGAGTATGATTATCCCTGATTTTTCAATCTAACTAGAGACATAAAAATAATTAAGTAGAAGAGAATTATTAAGAGCAAGAGGATGGTTATCACTATGTGAATACCATCTCAGTTTACTTAACAGACCTCAGGCAATCCTCCCATCTCACTGTAAACCTTCAGGGAAACAGAAAAATAAAGTCGAACACGTGGTGCTTCACTTCAAAAATAAATCACGACTCAAAATTACAGCTTATGCATCAAAAATATGAAAAGCGCATTTCCACACGTCCACAGTTTTGCAAAGATTTTAAGCCATTTAGTTTATGGTTTAGACTCAAAAGAAAGTGAAAATAAGATGTCTTGATTTTTCTGTCTTCAGTACGAGATATTAGTGTGTTCCCAGCTGTGTTTATGAATCTAAGCAGCAGCTAATTAAACACAATGAGTGCTCCTCCACACATGGAATCTCTTCTGGGTTTCCCATCATTGCTTCTTAAAGCAGTCTGCTAGGGAACATGGGCACACAACCTTCATGTTTGTCTCTCTTGGAAGAGGAATAATTCTCCATATCCTCCACCTATAAAGCAATAGCAACAATATGGACAGAATCCCCACTGTGTTTCATTCTTCCAGGAAAGAATAGTGCTTTCCAGCTCAGCTACCACAGCTTCATACATTTTATGAACAGGTCCTTGAAAACACAACACAGCAATGCCCACCTCCCCGTACACGACTGCAATATATTGTTAGTCATAAAATCATTTAGTTCAGCCAAAAGCAAAATTGCAAATTGAGACTGCATGGAAAGAGCCACCCATCTGTCATCATTGATAGGTTGCGCCATCAGTTTAGGTTCTAACTAATGATGAGACTACATTTATTTCCTGCCTGGTGATATTATACTTAAGGATGTAAAACTGTTGATGCTTTTTGTTGAATGTATACGGTTTGATAAATAGATATGACTGGACTTGCATCATTTCTGACATATCAAAGGTCTAGTAAAAGAACCTTCTCAAGGTTCTTTGGGAAACAGTTATTAGTAAGAATTTCAGGTTGTAAAATATAAATAAAAATTAATATCTAGTTAATTGGTGTGATGGTTTGAATAAATAATGTCCCCCATATTCTGAGTATGTGAATTCATTCCCAACTGACAGCTCTGGTTGGTAGGTTCAGTATTGCCTTGGGGAGGTAGTGTTGCTAGGAGTCAGAGGTAAGTTTTCAAAATCACACTCAATTCTAAATTCACCCTTTGCTCCAAATTATCACTTTAAGTGAGCCCTCAACATCCTGATCCAGCTGTTGTTCCTTAACCCAACCATCATGGACTCTTATGCCCCTGGAACCGCAGGCCCAAATAGATCCTTTCTGCAAGTGGTCTTGGCCATGGTGTTTTATTACAGCAGTATGAGAGTAATGCAATTACTTGATGCTCACATTAAAGCTTTGAGGTAGCCACAACTACATAAAAGGAATAACCAAGGCTCAGAAAAAAAAAAAAGAATTAAGTTTGCATGTCAAATGTGGACTCCAAGTCCTCTGACTTTAGTCGGGAGCTCTAGAATGTGCAGTGCTAGAGGTCTTTAACTAGTAAATTTTAGAGATCTTCTTGTGACTTGCCGATGAGGAAGTCTGAAAGATTTTAAAGTTTTATTTATCATCTAAGTAATTCTCAGAGGCAAAGTGTGTGTGTGTGTGTGTGTGTGTGTGTGTGTGTGTGTGTGTGTGTGTGTGGTATGTGATGAACTCTGGGAAAGGTGAGACTGAGAGGGGAAATAACGTTAGGAATGTAAAGAAATAAAATAATTAAGTTCTCAGAAGCAAAGGGAAGTGTCCTTGATTGCAGGGAAATTGATCTAAACTTTAGGCATATTACATTTATTTATTTTGATTTTTTATTAGATATTTTCTTCATTACATTTCAAATGCTATCCTGAAAGTCCTCTATATCCTCCCTCCCCTCCCCGCCCTGTTCCCCAACCCACCCACTCCCACTTCTTGTCCCTGGCATTCCCCTGTACTGGGGCATATGATCTTCACAAGACCAAGGGCCTCTCCTCCCATTGATGGCTGACTAGGTCATCCTCTGCTACATATGCAACTAGAGACATAAGCTCTGGGTGGTACTGCTTAGTTCATATTGTTGTTCCTCCTATAAGGTTGCAGACCCCTTTAGCTCCTTGGGTACTTTCTCTAGCTCCTTCATTGGGGTGCCCTGTGTTTCATCCAATAGATGACTATGAGCATCCACTTCTGTATTAGCCAGGTACTGGCATAACCTCACATGAGCCAGGGTCCTGTCAGCAAAATCTTGCTGGCATATGCAATAGTGTCTGGGTTTGGTGGTTGTTTATGGGATGGATCCCCGGATGGGGTAGTCTCTGGATGGTCCTTCCTTCTGTCTCAGCTCCGAACTTTGTCTCTGTAACTCCTTTCATGGGTATTTTGTTCCCCATTCTAAGAAAGACTGAAGTATACACACTTTGGTCTTTGCAATGTGTGCTTTGAGCTTTACTATAGTTTCTCTAATGAATGTGGGGCATCTTATATTTTAAAAGCATGATCTAGTTTTGAAAACCCTTGATAGCATGAGATCCTGGGTATTTTCTTCAACTTACTTTATTAGGTGCAATGTGAACACAGAAAACACTTCTTTGTAAGTAGTAACACCTGTG
>NC_034593.1:53834254-53863305 GCF_900095145.1 Mus pahari
CTCCCCTCCCCTCCCCTCCTCTCCTCTCCTCTCCTCTTCTTTTCCTTTCTGTGTGTTTTCTCAGCAATTGTGATATATTGAGGAATGACAGTAAGCTAAGAAAAAACTCTTTGAGGCTAATTTGTCCTGGGACCATTCTCTGCTGCTATTTATTTACTATATTGAGGATTAGCCTCTTCCAGTAGGAGTCGAGTAGATTGATACTTTCATTCTCTGTGGGATAATTCTTTCATAGCTCTTCTTTTTTAAATGTGAGCTATACATATCTATGAATTTTAAAATATACTTGTATTATGGATGTGAATCCATAGTATTAAAGCTAATCCTGAAAACATGTATCACAAACTTAACTAGGTTGGTATTTTAGTTACTATTCAATTGCTGGGAAGAAACACCATGACCAAGGCCACTTATAAAACACTTAATTAGAAACTTGCTTCCAGTTTCAGAGGGTGAGTCATGATCTTGGTGGGGATCATGGCAGCAGGCAGGCAGGCATGGCACTGGAACAGTAGCTGAGAGCTCTCAACTTATTTACAGGTACAAGTTAGAGAGTGAGGAGACTGACCCTGGCATGAGCTTCTTAACCCTCAAAGCCCACCCCCAGTGACATACCTCCTCCTACAATGCCACACCTTCTAATCCTTCCATGTTTACCAACTGGAAAACAAACATTCATATATAGGAGCCTATGAGGACCATTATCATTCAAACTTCCATAGTTAAATATTTCAAGCAATTATGAGCAATATACAGTATACCTTGTTATATGATTCTTAGGCATCTGTATTCATTAACAAATAGTGCTCCATTTCTGTCCTTTGAAGGAAAATATGTACCTATAGTCCCAGCTATTCCAAAAGATGAGATCAGGAGATCTTTGGTTCCCAGGAGTTAGGGGATAACATAAGCAACGTTGCTAGGACTGGTCTCAAAAACAAAACAAATAAACAAACAAACATTTCTATTGCTAAACTGTATGATCACAATTAGTCTGTATTGACTTAAATTTTTTAAAATTAGTTTCTACTGAAAACAGAATAGCATTTACATTTACCAACCATGTAGCTAACATTCTATTGATTCACTAAATGCTCTTATATAACAGCCAGAAAAGGAGTCTTATCCCCAAAACTCTTTAATGTATAGGGACTTCCAACAGGTAAATAACAGTTTTGGTAAGTGGTGCCTTCAAGCCGCATCTTTGCCTATGGTTTTTCATGAACATCCCTTGTAATAACACCCTGGACAAGCATCTCTGAAAACTTCAAAGCTATCCCTGTATCATTATATTTTTATCCTCAAAATGCCTCTGGGAAAATACAGAGAATATATTATTAAGGCCATTCCACAGACAGAGAAAGTGAGTTTCTGATTCTGAGTACCTACTAAGCTCTAAAGGAGAGTCAATCATTAAACACTCATGTAGAGAGTTCCCACTCGATCTTCATTTTGAAGTCATGTGTCATGTGCTCCAGAATAGATGGAACATGTTCTGTTTCTGAAACAAGGCTGTGTAAGTTGCCTGAATCTTTGGTCATGTCTGTTCTACCAGTTTTCCCTAAGTCCTCACTTACTAGGATGTTTTGTTGATACTGGTCTGTATTTCTGCACTTGGTAAAAACAAAAATTTCAATGTAAATAATATTTAATAATTCAATATTAAAACCTACTATTATGTTTATATTTAATTCTTTGCAATATTTATATAATATATTGCATTATATATATTATATTTTATATTTATAAAAATTAAATAATAAAAGGAATCTCGTTTATTTTTCTACCCCTAAAGTATCTACCTGTGTTACTTTGTGACTATAACATCCCTGCACTCAACTTTTCTACAAAACTTCTTAAGACAATAAATAGGATTCTACTTTCATCATATATACTGAACAACTCTATAGTCATATCTTGCAACCTGTCTGATTAAGTTTCCCTGAAGTACAGCAAATGCAGGGAAGACCAAGCAAACATACTATGCAGCTTGAACATAACAATGTGAATACCCTTCTACCATCCTGAGATCAGAATGAGGACACGCCCCGAAGTCCAGAAGTCCTAGCTCCTTTTGTCTGGCTTTGAGTTATATAGAGATGACAGACAGGATAACCTCTTGCTTGTCTGGTTTCTTTTACTCAGTAGTACATTCCTTAGGTTCTGTCATGCATAGATTACTAAAGGCTGCACAGTATACGCTCAGATGAGTTACTATTATTTCAATAAGGTTAAAAACTAAAAGCTCCTTCTCTGCAGATACCTAAGCTCACTGTCCACTAACAGTATTGCTTGGGACGTGTTTATAATGTTTCTGCTTTCTTTCCTCTTTTCTTTTGGTAATAAAAAATCCAAACCAGGGCCCCCGTTCCTGGTGTGCAAGCATTCATCACTAGTATATATTCCCAGCCCCTATCTATCTTGGTTCACAGTCTTCTGTATTGAATATATAAGACGCTAGAATTGTGAACACGGTTGTGGGGACCCACACAGTGTTATGGCTTTTGGCATTACCAGTTTGTGTTAGGAAGGCACTACGTGACCCATAACCAGAAGGACAACAGAGGTTTGTTTCTACCTCTCCTCTTCAACACTACATGTTGCAACTTCACGTACCCACAATAATGTCTGGTGGCGTGTGCACAGAGAATGTCACAGCTACTATTGATTGTATTTGGTTATTGAGACAGGATCTCAGAAGGTTGATAAAGACGATGACATAGTCCAATCATTTAAAACTATTGTGCAGTCTCTCCTGGCCTCAAATTCTTAGTCCTACTGCCTCAGCTTCCCGAGTTTTAAAATTGCAGACACATGGCATCATGTGACCATAAAAAATATTATGTCATGACTCATATAGGAATTATTTTTTTAAAGTTAAAGGTTTTTTTTTTATTATTTTTTAATTCTTGGGGTGATGTCAGGGTAAGATACCTAAAGGTCCTTATTGATTATCAGTTATGAACAGTCTCATAGCTACAAAAGGATCCTCTGTGTCTCTCAAACCCACTCTACGAACCCGTGAAATCCAGCCACATGTCAACTTCCTCCTGGGGCGGGGCTCCTGGGGTATATGAAATATAAGAAGTCCTCACAGGGACTGAGCAGAATTTCTGTGAAGGAGATCTGGAGAGGGCCTCTCTTGCCACTTTTAGAGAGGTTCACCCCTGAAG
Organism: Mus pahari; assembly: GCF_900095145.1. NCBI lineage: Eukaryota > Metazoa > Chordata > Mammalia > Rodentia > Muridae > Mus > Mus pahari. The sequence goes on from NC_034593.1 coordinate 53,837,428, forward strand.
AGCTGAAGAGTAAGGTGGGGGCAGGGGCGCCTTCCTCCCTTGCCATGCAAAGAGTAAGATGAAGAGCGTTGTGTGAACAGGCAGGCAGAGGAGGGTGCTCGTTTTCACATTTCTTTCGCCAGAACTTTGGGTCCATCTTCTGTGATGTTCCCTGTAGTGTTCAGAAGTGGCTTCTAGGTCCTGTGTCTTTTTTTTTTTTTTTTTTTTTTTTTTTTTTTTTTTTCGAGACAGGGTTTCTCTGTGTAGCCCTGGCTGTCCTGGAACTCACTCTGTGGACCAGGCTGGCCTCGAACTCAGAAATTTGCCTGCCTCTGCCTCCTGAGTGCTGGGATTAAAGGCATGTGCCACCATGCCTGACTGGTCCTGTAGAGACTGCCCAAGTTCTTCCCACTGGCCAGGATCTGCCATATATTCTAGATTGTTACCTTCCTGATTCTCTCCTTGTCACTTTTCAGGTTCCGAGCTTGGTTATTTCCTGCACCTCCATTGGCCTTTCAACAGCAGAACTGCCCAGCTTGTTTCTCCCAGGACAACCAGAACTCCACTTCCTGCTTGCCCCACCCCACCTAACTTCAGGTTTAGGGATTTTAATTTTTTCATTTTAGCCTATTGTTTTAAAATACAATGGTTTCATAAACTTGATTTTGTTTAATGCACTGTTCCTTTAAAACACACACACACAAACACGCACACACCCCAAACTTATCCCTGCATGTGATAGCACATACTAAGACATAGGCTTCTTAAACATAAACAAGACATCACTTAGATAATGCTTTACTTGTCAGTGGTCACTTTTATATTTGTGTAAAAGAAAATGTAAATGCTATATTATCTTCGTATACATTTTCATCACCATTCCCTTAAATTAGAAGATTTATTAGTTAAACATTAATACCCCAGGTTTTAAAAATAATGCTCTGGGAGAGACGGCTGGAGAGACGGCTAATAATGAGCTGGAGAGACGGCTCAGTGGGTTAAGAGCCCTTATTGATTTTGCAGAGGACCCAGTTTCAGTTCACAGGCACCCACATGGTACTCATAAGCATCCATAACTCCATTCCAAGGAATCCAATAATCATCCCATCTCCTTCAGCACCAGGCATGTAAACTGTGCACTGCATGCAGGCAATGCATAAATATACACCTAACTGTGCACACATATGCATGTAAGCAACACATTCATATACACCAAATAAAAATTTAAAATATTTTAAAAATTAATTTTTTTCTCCTACACAGCTTTTTTTGGTTGGTTTTGACAAGTTCTCATGGAACCCAGGCTGACCTAGAACTCACTATGTACCCAAGACAGGCCTTATAACTCCTTATACTCCCACCTCCGGCTCCCAAATGTATACATGTAGGTATGGTCAAGCCCACACTATTTGATTTAAAAAAAAAACAAACAAACCTGCTTTTGTTCTAAAAATAGAATTTGATTGTTTCAAAATTCAAGTGCATAGAAAAATAAAGAAAGTCTCCTATATTTTCCTCACCTGCAATCATTGTTTTATAGTTTTGTCGTGTTAGGGAGTGTTATAGTCTTTCATACATATACACACTCATGCTAAATCTGCTTTTCATGGTGTTTTGTAATCTGTTTCATTTTCTCTCCTAACACATCTCTTAGATGTTTTCACATGGAACTATCTCTTAATCTATACAATATTAATCAATCAGTGTGTTTATATAAATACCTTCATATTCTCTCCACAGTGATTTTGCGAGCACCAAACAATAAAGGTGAGAGTTGATTCTTCATAAGGAATGATCTCATGTCATGCATGCTGCTGAGAAAGTCCTGATGGCCAGGAGGAATCCAGGGGCCCGAATAGGATGTTTTCATTGATGCTATTCTCTGGAGTCCAGCCTACCCTTTTCCTGTATTATTCTCCTAGCACATTTTATTCAGTCACAATATAATCAAATCCTCCTTCCTACTTTTGTAAATTACAATTTCCTTCCAAGGTTATTAAAGGCAGAGTTCTGCAGTTTTCTTCTGTTATTTCTACATAAGCAACTTCTGGGAAGTAGTTACATCGCTACAGTTTTTTTTGTTTTTTCCCAGAAGTGTTTCTATTACTGAAATTTCATGCAGATGCACAGACTCCAGGCTTATCAGTTGAAAGTTCTGTTTTCATTCATTGAGGCTGGGACTGGTTGTTCTTCTATAAGACCAGAGTTTAATTCCTTACACCCACATGGCAGTTCATAACTGTCTGTAAATCCTTTCCAGGGGACTCAGCGCTCTCGTCTGTCCTCCATGAGCACTGCACATATATGATACATAAACACACATGTATGCAAACAGCCATGAACACAATAAATAATGTTTTAATATATGAACTTGTAGCTGGAGAATTAGCTCAGCAGTTAAGAGAATTTACTACTTTTTTTAATTAGATATTTTTTTATTTACATTTCAGATGCTATCCCAAAACTTCCCTATACCCTCCCCCCACTCCTACTCCCCTACCTACCCACTCCTACTTCTTGGCCCTGGCATTCCCCTGTGCTGGGGCTTATAAAGTTTNCAAGACCAAGGGGCCTCTCTTCCCAATGATGGCCGATTAGGCCATCTTCTGCTACATATGCAGCTAGAGACATGAGCTCAGGGGGTACTGGTTAGTTCATATTGTTGTTCTACCTATAGGGTTGCAGCCCCCTTCAGCTCCTTGGGTACTTTCTCTAGCTCCTCCACTGGGGGCCCTGTGTTCCACCCAATAACTGACTGTGAGCATCCACTTCTGTGTTTGCCAGGCACTGGCATAGCCTCACAAGAGGCCGCTATATCAGGGTCCCTTCAGCAGAATCATGCTGGCATGTGCAATAGTGTCTGGGTTNGGTGGCTGATGATGGGATNGATCCCNGGGTGGGGTAGTTTCTGGATAGCCCATCCTTTTGTCTTAGCTCCAAACTTTGTCTCTGTAACTCCTTTCATGGGTATTTTGTTCCCTATTCTAGGGAGGAATGAAGTATTCACATGTTAGTCTTCCTTCTTCTTGGTTTTCTTGTGTTTTGGAGATTGTATCTTGGGTATTTTAGGTTTCTGGACTAATATCCACTTATCAGTGAGTGCATATCAAGTGAGTTCTTTTGTGATTGGGTTGTCTCACTAAGGATGGTAGCCTCCAGATCCATCCATTTGCCCAAGAATTTCATAAAGAGAATTTACTACTTATACAGGGAATTCAGCTTAAGCTTCTAGCACTCGCATGACAACTCACAGCCTCTGTAATTATAGTTAGATGCCCCCTTCTGGCCTCACTAAATACTGTACACATGTGCCACACATATACATGCATGCAAGGAAACACTTGTGCACACAAAATAAAAATAAGTAATTCCTCCTTTTTAGTGTAGGTACTCATGGTGAGTTGTTAGCTAGCCAAAAGAACACATAATCACTGTCCACAGCATATAGCTTCCAAAGGACAGGACCTGGAATGGGTTTAATAACCGTGTTACTAAAATATGAAGTACAGCGAGAAGGAGTCCTTGTTCCGCTGCAGAGTAAGTATTTATAAGAATATGAGCAAGTGAAAGATTCTTTAATGCACAATTGATTATTATCTGCACTTCGAATGATTCAACAAGGAACGCAGAGACATCGTTCTTGGATTTAACATTCTTTTCCACAGTAAGAGAAGTAATTGTTCTAAATTTTTTGTTAAACCCATCTCCACTTCATCCTGAAAAACTAAATAAATAATTGGAGCTGGAGAAGTGACTCAGTAATTCCAAGTATTTACTCTTCTTACAGAAGACTCCAGTTTAGTTCCCAGGGCCCACATGGCAGTTCACTGCAGGAATCACTAGTTCCAGGGACCCAATACCCCCTTCTGGGCCCCTTACGTACTAAGCACACACATAGTGATCAAATGTATGTGTACACACTTAAACATAACTGTAAAATAAACATGAATAAATATTTATTTTAAAAAATATTGTTACCAGCTGGGGAACAACAGTCAGTTTTCCCAAAGACTGCAACCCATGCTAAGTTTTTACCATGTTCCAGTAGCAGGCCACGCCACATAACCAAGAATATTTTGGTGGCAAAAGTTCGTTCTTGGCTTTCTTTCTTTCTTTCTTTCTTTCTTTCTTTCTTTCTTTCTTTCTTTCTTTCTTTCTTTCTTTTAAGGATTAAAGTTGGGTGGATAGGAAAAAGGGTGCAGAGAGATCTGGAAACTGGGGGAGGAGAGAAAACCTGACAGAAACAGTGTACAATATTATTAAAGAACTAATAAAAATTTAAGAAAAAGTAAAGATGCTACCCCCACAACACCTTGCTCTGATGTCCAGCAAGGATTTCTTTAACAAGTCTAATCATTGTCAGAGGTCTTATAGAAAGTTAAATACATAGGAAAAGTTATTTATTTTTTCTTTTGACAAAGTTAATACACATACCAGTAGGCCACAAACTAAACCCAAGATGAAAGGCCATCGCTTTCTGCCCATCCATGTGACCCCTGGTTTAAATACAACCGAGAAACCATCTGCTTGCCAGGAGGCAGGGGAGCACAAATCCTTGAATGCCATATGTAACAGCAGAAGTGTGACTGCAGAGCCTGAATGTTTTCACTATTTTTAATTCATTATTATCTGCCAGAAACTTGGGTTGGAATAGCTTCCCTTTCCTTATGCACTGAATTTGAGTAATTATGCGAGTCCCCCCTTATTAAGTAATTATACACATTTTCTTATCTGTGTGTCTACATTTTAAAAGTAAGTACTTCATTTTGTTGGCAAAAAGGGAACATTGGCCCAAAAAAGGAAGCAATAAGATTTTACTTTCAATTTCCCTTTTTTCCCCCTAGAAGAACCGATGAATCTTGTAGTGTTTCACAAGACTAAGATACTGACTCAGTCATCAATCATCTTGCCCTGTAGCACAGTTCCTAATGAGAGAGCTGGCTGTACCAAACCATCGTGCTATTAACTTGTCCTTGGTGAAATAATTTAACTCTGAGATCAATTCCTCCCACTCGTATTCCAAAACGTAGAGAACAGTCAGCATTAGAAACTCAAAATGTCAAAATCGCTACTCAGTGGGAAATTACATTTTGGAAATCTCACCAGGATGAAGGTTCACTTTGGCCAACATATGAAGCAAAACGGATGCTTGCCAACTACAAAACCAAAAGTATTAACTGGGGAGACCTTCAGACGGTGAGGAGAAAACAGAGAGTGGAAAAGTTTTGGTGCACTCATGTGTGTGTGTGCGTGTGTGTGTGTGTGTGTGTGTGTGTGCGTGTGCGCGCGTGTGCGCGCGTGTGCGCGTGTGCGCGTGTGCGTGTGTGTGTGCGTGTGTGTGTGTGTGTGTGTACACTCAAATGTCTATATGCATTCATGTGCTTGCACCAGTGTGCATCAATGTGTGTCTACTGGAACATGGAGGCCAAAGGACAACCCCCAGGGTCATTCTCAGGAGTGTCAGCCACCTCCTGTGTGTTTCTCATTGGCCTAGAACCCACCAATTAGGTTAAACAGTCCTCCATTAACCTTTGGGAATTCTCCCATGTCTCCCTCCCAATGCTGAGATTACGAGCAATAAAATAACTCCACCATACTTATCAGCATTAAAGCACGAAAGCTTCTGTGTGATTTCTATGCATATACACCTTTCCATATGACCGTCTCTTGCCTGCATCACATAGAGAGCACAAGCACTTGCAATCTGTCGCCTCATTTAATCCTTACAACCACCTCAAGAACAAGGCAGCCAATAGGGTACCTCTCCCAAATTAAAGACCCAGCACGCTGCTGAAGGTCCAGTGTAAGCTGTTCAGTAGCAAGTCCCCTGACTGAGACACATCTTTTCACTGCATTTAAAATAGCTAATATGCAGTTTTGTACGTGCAACTAACTCTCAGAATGCCACAGTGATTCAGCTGAATTACTGAAACAACTGGAAGCTAGAAATTATTTAAGTAGAAACAAGCCAGAAAACAGTAAACTCACAAGGTTGGTTTTCTCAGCCCTGCACAGTCTTTCAAGGTGCTTACTTCAGATGCTCAGCATGGGAGCTTAATTAAGTGCGTTCCTTTTAATAGTAATGCCATTTGGTAGAAGTCTCAATGCCGTGCTGCTTTCTCAGTGACAGAAAAAGCTAATGGCAGAAAAGCAGGCTAGAAGGTGAGGGGACCCAAAGGCCTCTACCTTCTGCATGCTCAAAGGCTGCCGTCAGTGATGGACCATAAAGTGGGGTCAGCCTATGAACAAACCTGAGATCTGACTGCAAAAGCAGCTCCTGGCTTGTCTTGAGTGACTGCTCCTTCCCACGACCCTCCGTATTCCCATCATTCTATTCTAATCTGCTCACCTTGTGTGGCAAGTTCCATAAAGGAACAACAAAAAGATATAAACTCTTAACCCTGAGCTTCAAGATTTCTGTAAAATAATCATAAACAATCAGGAGACACAAGCTATCCCAAAACGATCTAGAGGACATATGATGGTTTCATTGGGTTAATTTTGAAAAAGAAGAAACTTGTGGGTGACAGAGGTTAAATAATTTCCATGAGTTGGTATAATGAGCCAGTGATGGACCTACTGTAGTAATTCAGGCCTGCCTGACATTGAAGTATAGGCTGTCTGTTTAGATTTATTTCTGATGACCAGGACACACAGCCCATGTGATATTCAGACCACTCTGCTAGTCTCATAAACATACCTGATCCATCACAGTTCTGTGTTGTTGTGCAAATAGGTTTTGCACCTTGGCTGTGGTTTGCTGATGAAGTGTCCGCCCCCAAACACATACTATTAAAGGTTTACTTCTGAATGCAATAGTGTTCAGAGTTGGATCTTTGAGAAGTGACTGGATCATGGGGGCTAGAACTTCAGTAAACCCCCACAGCAATGAAATCTGCAAAAGAATGAGCCTAAATGAACCCTTCTTTCTTTTAGCTGTTTGTCTGATGTATTCATCACAGTGGTGACAACTGATTAGTACATACCTGGAATTGTCTCCTTAAACCTGCCACCTGGGGGAATGTCCTTAGTTCAGGGTTAACTTTGTCCTTAAAGCCTGCTGTGAATTTTACCTGAGGCAGCCTTGCAAAGATGGAAGAAAAGGGCCAGGGGCCAGGGGTGTGGAGCAGGGGGAGATTGCCCTTGTTTGAGCACCTGCCTGTGAACTTTGGATAGCTTTTAAGGCACATCCCTTACCGTTTTTTTATTGTACTTCATTTTGCATTCTCCTTAAATCTCTGTAACATCCTTAGAGACTTTACTCATTAGCTGTATACCCATGTAGCCTGCAGCAAGGATGAAATGCTTAAGCAAAGATTTGTGATGCTGAACAATAAGTAGCAGAGCAGAGGATGTGCTGGTGTGAAGGTCCATGCTCTGCTCTGATTCCCAACATCTCCCTCTTGCTTCTCCATGTAAGGAACGACCAGCAGGCCACCAGCATGCAATTCAGGGTACCATGTTCTGACCTTCCCTTTACAGGTTCTACACCCAAATATAAACTTAAGTATGCTTAGTTCTATGAATACAAATATTTACTTTCTCGATCATACCATCTACAGGGATTCAAACATGTGAACCAGTGACAAATTTCAAGGAGCCAAAATATTCAACATCTTCTCTGGGTTTTCTCATCACCTTTAAGCAAAGCCAGCCTTCCTCAAATTGATAGAACAGACTATAAACAAGCCTTTTAGTGTTAATCCCATGAAAACAGGATTCAGAGTTCTTTCTCTTTATATAAGCAACGTTTTGTATTCCTTATCTCCTACTTCTCAACCCAATTTATCTGTTTCTTTCTTTACCAACAATTTGGTTTTCTATCTCCTCATTTATAAATGACCCCAGGGTTTTGTTTTGAGCAACTGAGAAAGATGAAGTTATCAGTTGCTTTAGTGCCTGAGGCATGTTTGCATTTGGAGATAAATGTTAATCTGGAGATGCTATGAAGGCATTTAAGTTTAGAGTTCGAATATTTGGCGTTAAGTCCAAGTTCAACCTCTAAGCTTTGTTCTTTTAAGACATGAAATGTTCTTTCTGAAGAAATTCACTTAAACTTGTCATCCTATTCTCCTTTTTCATATTAAAATCACAAGATTGCTTAAACTCCCAAACCCAAGTCCATCCAGTATTAAACATCAGTATTGCTTAAAATAAAAATTCTCAGGAGCTGGGCTGTAGATCAGGGACAGAGAGCTCTCCTGATATACACAGAAGATTCAGTAGCACACACACACACACACACACACACACACACACACACACACAAAACAATAAAAATTAATAATGGCTCTATGGTGTAATTATACAAGGATTGGAAATGAAGAAGGGAGAAAGGTAGGAACTGTAAGAGTTGATTGCAAATAGTTTATATTCAGCACAACCAGGACTTGATATAATGTGTGCAGCCTGAAAAAAGCCTTTGTCCATCAAATGGAATTGAACATGGAGTTTCTAGAATCCTTCTCTCTCAAATTTTCCACTGCTTACAAAACCTGCAAAGATGGACAGCTCCGTAACAGCAGAGCAGATAACTGATCTATGTTTACTTAATAACAATATATAAGTGTTGGTCATTGTGTTCCTTTCAGAAAAGGTAAAGATAAACCAGGATTCCTACCCCCAAGGAGCTTTCAATTCAGCAGATAAACAGACACATAAGCACATAGTTGTGTGCCAACGATACTATGGGGGGATATAGAAGTTAACTGATCCATTTGGGCAGCCAGAAGCAGAAGCAACCAACTCTTTCATACAAGAAGGGAAGCTTGTCCTGAATCTGGGAGAACAGATTGGTTGATATCTACAGGTAAAGGAGACTGGATTAAAGAATGGTGTCCAGAAAGACTGGGAATAGGTGTAGCTGGGAAACTGCAAAGAGTTTTGAGTAGAGCATGAGTTTGAATGCATTAGGGCTATCACAGGACCGATTGGGGAAATGTTTCAAAAGAGATGGATGAACTTCAGCAGTTCCACAAAAGCCTGGAAAACCCTTCAGGTCCATTTTCTTATAGACAGTGTCCTAAAATGTGAGCAACAGCATAGCCATGAAAAAAAGTAGCACAGATAGAATTGTGTTCTCCATTAGACCAACAGAGACATCACATATCACGCTAATTATGTTTGTAATCTTAGGAAGCCACAGTAGGGCCAAGTGGATTCTTGTTCGCGTTACTATTAAGATGTGAAATTTTCTACATGACAAATGGGATAATCCACAGAGTTCTCTTTCTTTTTTCATATTGTCCCTCTCTATCTTCCTCAATTCTCTTTCTCTTCCCAAACATCTATTGTCCTTAAGGGAATGATAGCTGTCAGGTCCCAAGGAAATGTGGGACAAGTCTCACTCAAACCTGTGGCTCCCCCCAGCATTTCTCACCTGGCCCCACTACACTAACACTCTCCAGCCCGGGTGCTGGGCTTCCCTTTTCCCAACTTCTTGTCCCTATATAACTCAGCCATTTGGGCTGGTGCTTTCTTGGTTCCCATGAGCTCTCTTGGTCCTCTGCCCTCTTGGCTCTTGGTTCTTTTCTCTCTCTTAATTCTTTTGGTTGTCTCTGCCCTCTTGGTTTTCTTTTATCTTCCCTCTTTTCCTCTATCCTTCTCCCTTCTCCCATGGGTCGGTCTATTCTGCTGGACTCTTCCAGATGCCTCTGGCTGTTATCCCCTTCATATATACAATGAAACCTTTCTCCCCACCTATGTCTAGGAGCAGGCATGTCCTCATTTTAAGTCAACAATCACAGGCTTCCGTGAGCTGTGGTTGTTTTTGAGGCAGAGTATACAGGGCCTTCATTTGCCTTGTGGCAAGGATCAGTATTCTATGGAATGGAACCCTGACCAGCCTGAACCCCTTTGTCCACTTAAGGAAAACAGATTCTGTACGGATGTGATAAGTTGTGCTGCAACTCAAAATATTCTGAGTTAAACAAAAGAAGAGTCAGGCGTATTACTGTTCTGTCACTGAAGGGAGACAGCAAAAGCTTCTGCAGCACCTACCCCTTAAAGCTCTGCAGCACGGGCAGAGACCCTAGAAGCTGCTCCAGTGACACCATTCGGGAATTAAATCACAGGCTACGACCCCATGCTCTATTCTTTTTGACTGGAAGTTTCCTCTTTGTTCTTGGACATAGAGAACCTAGGCTTTAACCACCCAGTGATAAGAATATACGCCTTCACTCTCAGAGGATTCTCTCCATTCTCCGGTTTGTAAACATCTGATGTATGCCTAGGTCTTATCCATCCTTGTACCATCTGGATGGTTGGAAACTGATAGATTGACTTCTGGATAGTCTCTGTTTTAGTGACTCTGGAAAAAAATCTACTTGCCTTTTCGATGCCATAGCAGATTTTGGTGTTTTTTTTTTTGTTTGTTTGTTTGTTTTTGCTGGGAGTAAAGTGTACCAATTCCCCCACCTATCTGCAATGCTGAATGACATCAAGAGAGTGTTTTGTAAAGAACAGTTAAAATGCATGTGCCTATTTTAATCAACTAATTCATCTTGAAAATTGTCCTTTCTACATAAAATAGGAAAGAGACTCTAATTGTCATAGAGAGTTCTCCAGTGTTCTCTGGTCTCCAATAGGTACCAGTTTGCTCTTGTGTTCTACAAAAAGGAGAATTCACATGGGACACAGTAGGAAATCAAGCAGACAAGAGTTTAATAAGAGTGGGAGAGGACCCAATCATGTACTTGGAAAAAGTAAGCTGAGAAAAGCAATGATCACAGTCTTAGCCAGCACAGGGCTCTGCTTCTCTGTTGTTATTCTCTCTCTCGTGGGCTGTCTTAGTCAGGGTTTCTTTCGTTGTGATGAAACATCATGACCAAGGAAACTTGGTGGGGAAGGGGTTCATTCTACTCACAATTCCGTGTAACAGTTCATCATTAAAAGCAGTGAGGGCAAGAACTCACACAGGACAGGAATCCGGAGGCCGGAGCTGATGCAGAGGCCATGCTTAGTGTCTTGGTGGTCCTTATGGTTTTCTCAGCCTGCCTCTTTACAGAACCTGGAGCCATCAGCCCAGGAATGGTACCATTTACAATGGGGTGGCCCCTTCCCATCCATCACTACTTGTGAAAATGCCTACAGGCAGATCTTAGGGTAATATTTTTCTCATATGAGTTTCCCTCAGATGACTTCAGCCTGTGACAAGTTGACATAAAACTAGTCAGCACAGGGTGCATGCAAGAAAAGGGTGTGTTCTTTTCAGAAGACCATTCATCCAGAAGGCAGTCTGTATAGATGTATATGGTGCAAGAATATACATTTTGCCTGGGGAAAGGGTAATTATTACACTTTGCTCATGCTCCCACAGAGAGCAAGTCTTATACTTGCTTTAACATGACACAGCTAGCATGGGCCAGTATCAGACACTGTCCTTTATATCTATGTTTGAGGTCCTGAGCTGACCACTCTGGTGTCAATCACCATTGTGATCTTTATATATTGCCCTCCAATTGATCATGGCCCTTATTTTTGTACCCAGTTTCAGGGCCTTGAGCTTGCCCATCCATCCACTTTTTTTTTTTTTTTTGCTAGAAATATTTTATTGGTGAGACCCCACCATCCGCACAAAGTGATCCTGGCATCAGGCACCTTCCTCCTTGGCAATGAGATCTTTCTTGAGTGGTCCCACGAACGCCTTCTTTTCCTCCATGGTCTGGAAGCGACCATGGACAAACTTGGAGGTGGTATCGATGAACTTCAGGTCAATCTTCTCCAGGGCCCGATGTTTGGTCTGGACCAGCAAGGACTTATGAAGAGTAAGCACTCGCTTCTTGGTCCCCACCACACAGCCTTTGAGCATGATGAAGTCTTTGGTCACCTCACCATAATGGACAAAATCACCCAGTGGGTTGATGCTCTTGTCGAACAGGTCATAGTCAGTAATTGCATTGTTCTTGATCAGTTTGCCATCCTTGATGAGGTAGCCTTGACCAATCTTATAAATCTTCTTGTTAATCTCTGTTCGGTGATGGGAGCCTTTCTGCCCAACTCGAGCCACAGAGAAGGCGACACGGGCAGGGTGCCAGGCTCCAATACAGGCAACTTTGCGCAGACCTCGATGGGTCTTTCGGGGCAGTTTCTTTGTATGCCAACGACTAGTTACCCCTTTGTACCCTTTGCCTTTTGTCACTCCGATGACATCGATCATCTCATCCTGCCCAAACACCTGGTTCTCAGGAACCTGCTGCTGCAGTCTCTCTCGGGCCCAGTCGAGTTTCTCAGCCACAGTGGCCCCATTCACCTGGATCTCCATCAAGTGTGCCTTCTGGCGCAGAGGAAGCAGACGCATCTGAGTGTGGGCTATTATGCGGATGACCTGGCAGTACTTCTTCATGCTGTTGAAGTGCTTTCCAGCTGCTTCTTGCCTGTGTCATCCTGTCATTTCTTACAGTACTTGGTGAAAGCCTTCTTCTTAGACTTGTGCCAGTTTGTATAGAACCGCCTTTTACACTCATCGCTGATGTGCTCAGCAAATACAGTCTTGAAGGTCCGGAGGTCTCGTGGGGTCTCAATATAGCCCACAATGCCCACAACCACCATTGGGGGGGGGGGGAATCTCCACAATGGTCACACCTCCACGACTTCTTTTCTGTTCACCTTAGATCCTGGCCTGTCAACTCCCGGACGATGTGGGTCATGCTAGCCTTGTACCCCAGAAAGGTTGTGAAGTGAACAGGCTTGGAAGCGTCATCCTTAGGGAAGCTCTTCACTTTCCCACGATGCCGGCTGCTGTGCTTGCAAGGCAAGAAGCCCAAGGACCCATGCCTGGGAGCTGAGAATTTCCTGTGAGACATCTCGTCGCCGCACGCCGCCGATAGACAGCCCATCCATTTTTTTTTTATGTCCAGTGTTTGATAACCTGGTAATCAATCCCCCAGAATTAAACTTAGAATGAAATTATAAGAAATTGTCTACTCTTATGTGTATAGCTTTTTAAGAATAACATAGCACAATTATGTTAGTTTTAAAATTTAATCAGCTTCAAATGAAATACTTTATTAGAGATGCAACCTTTCAAACTGTTAAATATTACTACATTAGTAGCTTCCAAATGATAAGGCAGAATAGAATTCTGGAAAGGCATGTGACACACTGACCAAGGGATTTTTTGCAATACCTCTCTTTAGTTCCTATTACAGACAAAGTCATAATTCTATACTGACAGAGAACTACTACCTTATAGCTCATAGATGTTCCTATCTCTATTCTTGCTAAATACTGATCCATTTTAAAACATTTTTTCCTCTCAGAACATGGTAGTTGTGTTTTATAATTGCACAATTAATCTACTTTTTGGTCAGACCAAACCAGAACTCTTCTAAATGACAAGAAAAAAAAAATGGGCTTAGAGAAGACTGCCAAATGGAATTATTCAGGGGAAAAGGAAGCTAAATGGATTTAAAATTGCAACCTGTCAATGCCTTCTTCCAGTCATATTGGAGAACTGAAAAATAGAATAGCATTTTGTAAAAATTGTAAAACATAAGAAGAAAAGACTTCTATTTACAAAATCATGTTCACTGTCCCAGCTGCTTGGGGACATAGGTGGATAATACTCAAAGAATTATGGACAGAACATAGACTCTCATTGTGCTGGAACTCCCTGACCTTGAAGGGGGAGACTACAGCCTTTGCTATTTTGAGGTATGCTGCATCTGGTCCTAATGTCTCCAGAAAATGTATTATGAAGGCATGTTGACCTTTGTCAAATGGCTATTCTTTATCTATCAGGACAATTATGATTTCTGTCTTTAAGTCTATTTGATGTAATCTTTTTTATTTGGTTTGTATATGTTGAATTTATGTGTAGCTCCTGGAAAGCTAAAAAGTTGCATATCCTCTCATGTGACAACTCTAGCCTATATTGCACACACACACACACACACACACACACACACACACACACACACACACACGTAGAGGGGGTGATCCCCCTAAAAATACTGTAAAGAAGACCAAAGGAGAGAAAGAAATACGTGAACACTGTGGGAAAGGGGGTTGCAAAAGAACATATGAGATAGGAAATAAGAAAAGAGGGTTGGGAGGGGAAGAAAATTATACCATGAGGTTGGAGGAGGTGAGAGAAAAGGAGAACCTGCTAAAGCACATTTGTCCCAAACTGCTATAATGCTAACTGATACCTTGTATGTTAATTAGAAAGTAAAATTAAAAAAAAATGTGTGGTTAAATATTTTAACTTATTGAAAGTTTAACTAAAATATGTGAAATTTAAAGATGACAACATACAAAGAAGAATAAAAGCTGTAATCTAATGAATAATTATATAAATAAAAATAGTGTAGCTTTCTGCATAGAGGTACTTATCATTATTAAAGGGAATCACATGTCCTCAGATTAATAAAGAATTAAACAGTAAAGTATTAGTTCTTTTAAAAGCAGTTCTCCTTGAGAATATTCTGAGTTCAACTAGAAAAGTACATGAAAAAATTATCTGAAATTCATTCAAGAAAAAATAAATTTAAAGTGTTGAAGAACAGTGTACTATTGGAATCAGCTGATGATCTCAAGTGGATTTTTGGTCTCATTCACTTATTTAAGATTATTTTCTGAGACTATCAGTCTGTAGCAAGCATATCTTTTGAAAACTATATGAATTCAGAGATTTCTCCTATATAAGAAATTAAAAATTTCAAAAATGGACAACTTGGCCCAATATTTCCCAACTAGTCTTTTTCTCTTTGACATTGACTGAATTACTAATAGTCCATCTATTAACCAAACTCAAATATGTATATACATTACCATCATGCATCTAAAATAGTAAAGTAGTGTTTAAATATATTAAATCATAGTATTTCTGTAGATGTTTTAGAGAGAAATATAGGCTTTTTTCATGTAAATGCAACTTTAATTATAGAATTCCAAGAAGTGTATTACTTTGGAGGAACCTCCTCTCTATAGTATTTCTTTTTTTTTTTTTTTTCAATTTTTTATTAGATATTTTCTTCATTTACATTTCAAATGCTATCCTGAAATTCTCTATATCCTCCCCCTACCCACCCACTCCCACTTCTTGGCCCTGGTGTTCCCCTGTACTGGGGCATATAAAGTTTGCATGACCAAGGGGCCCCTCTTCCCAATGATGGCTGATTAGGCCATCTTCTGCTACATATGCAGCTAGAGAAATGAACTCTGTGGGTACTGGTTAGTTCATATTGATATTCCACCTATCAGGTTGCAGACCTCTTCAGCTCCTTGGGTACTTTCTCTAGCTCCTCCATTGGGGGCCCTGTGTTCTATCCTATAGGTGACTGTGAGCATCCACTTCTGTATTTGCCAGGCACCGCATAGCCTCAGAAGAGACAGCTATACCAGAGTCCTTTCAGCAAAATCTTGCTGGCATATGCTATAGTATCTGTGTTTGATGGCTGATTATGGGATGGATCCCTGGGTGGGGCAGTCTCTAGATGGTCCATCCTTTCGACTTAGCTCCAAACTTTGTCTCTGTTACTCCTTCCATGGGTATTTTGTTTGCTATTCTAAGGAAGAATAAAGTATCCACACTTTGGTCTTCCTTCTTTTTGATTTTCTTAGGTTTTGCAGATTGTATCTTGGGTATTCTAAGTTTCTGGGCTAATATCCACTTATCAGTGAGTGCATATCTAGTGACTTCTTTTATGATTGGGTTATCTCACTCAGGATGATATCCTCCAGATACATCCATTTGCCTAAGAATTTCATAAATTCATTGTTTTTAATAGCTGAGTAGTACTCCATTTTGTAAATGTACCATATTTTCTGTATCCATTCCTCTGTTGAAGAACATCTGGGTCCTTTCTAGGTTCTGGCTATTATGAATAAGACTGCGATGAACATAGAGGAGCATGTGTCCTTATTACCATTTAGAAAATCTTCTGGGTATATGCCCAGGAGAGGTATTGCTGGATCTTCCAGTAGCACTATGTCCAATTTTCTGAGGAATGGCCAGACTGATTTCCAATGTGGTTGTACAATCTCGCAATCCCACCAGCAATGGAGGAGTGCTCCTCTTTCTCCACATCCTCGCCAGCATCTGCTGTCACCTGAATTTTTGATCTTTGCCATTCTGACTGGTGTGAGGTGGGACCTCAGGGTTGTTTTGATTTGCATTTCCCTGATGATTATGGATGTTGAACATTTTTTCAGGTGCTTCTCAACCCTTCAGTATTCCTCAGTTGAAAATTCTTTGTTTAGCTCTGTACTCCATTTTTTTAATGGGGTTATTTGAATTTCTGGAGTCCAGTTTCTTGAGCTCTTTGTATATATTGGATATTAGTCCCCTATTAGATTTAGGATTGGTAAAAATCCTTTCCCAATCTGTTGGTGTCCTTTTTGTCTTATTGACAGTATCTTTTGCCTTACAGAAGCTTTGCAATTTTTTTTAAGCCAAAAATACACATTTTTTTCAGGTCACTAGCCAGTACAAAACATACGCAATACATGTATTTTATTTACAAGCCTTAAGACTAGATTGTGCAGGGTTTGAGGATATTCTAACTTATTTTTTTATTAGATATTTTCTTTATTTATATTTCAAATGCTATCCCGAAAGTTCCCTATAGCTTCCTCCTGCCCTGCTCCCCTACCCACCCACTCCCACATCTTGGCCCTGGCATTCCCCTGTACTGGGGCATATAAAGTTTACAAGACCAAGAGGCCTCTCTTCCCAATGATGGCTGACTAGGCCATCTTCTGCTACATATGCAGCTAGAGACATGAGAAGCTTTGCAATTTTATGAGATCCCATTTGTCGATTATTGATCTTACAGCTCAAACCATTGCTGTTCTGTTTAGGAATTTTTCCCTGTGCCCATATCTTCGAGGCTTTTTCCCACTTTCTCTTCTATAAGTTTCAGTCTCTCTGGTTTTATATGGAGGTCTTTGATCCACTTAGACTTGAGCTTTGTTCAAGGAGATAAGAATGGATCAATTTGCATGCTTCTACATGATAACTGCCAGTTGTGCCAGCACCATTTGTTGAAAATGCTGTCTTTTCCCCACTGGATGGTTTTAGATTCCCTTGTCAAAGATCAAGTGACCATAGGTGTGTGATTTCATTTCTGGGTCTTCAATTCTATTCCATTGATCTACCTGTCTGTCGCTCTACCAGTACCATACAGTTTTTATCACAATTGCTCTGTAGTACAGCTTAAGGTCAGGCATGGTGATTCCACCAGAGATTCTTTTATTGTTGAGAATAGTTTTTGCTATCCTAGGTTTTTTGTTATTCCAGATGAATTTGAAAATTGCCCTTTCTAACTCAGTGAAGAATTGAGTTGGAATTTTGATGGGGACTGCATTGAATCTGTAGATTGCTTTCAGCAAGATAGCCATTTTTACTATATTAATCCTGCCAATCCATGAACATGGGATTTCTTTCTATCTTCTGAGATCTTCAATTTCTTTCTTCAGAGACTTGAAGTTCTTATCATACAGATCTTTCACTTCCTTAGTTAGAGTCACACCAAGGTATTTTATATTATTTGTGACTATTGTGAAGGGTGTTGTCTCCCTAATTTCTTTCTCATCCTGTTTATCTTCTGTGTAGAGGAAGGCCACTGATTTGTTTGAGTTAATTTTATATCCAGCTACTGCACTGAAGCTATTTGTCAGGTTTNGGAGTTCTCTGGTGGTCTTTTTAGGGTCACTTATATATACTATCATATCATCTGCAAATAGTGTTATTTTGTCTTCTTCCTTTCCAATTTGTATCCCCTTGAACCCCTTTTGTTGTCGAATTGCTCTGGCTAGGACATCAAGTACTATATTGAATAAGTAGGGAGAAAGTGGGCAGCCTTGGCTANTNCCTGATTTTAGTNGGATTGCTTTGAGTTTCTCTCCATTTACTTCGATGTTGACTACTGGTTTGCTGTAGATTGCTTTTATTATGTTTAGGTATGGGCCTTGAATTCCTGATCTCCCAAGACTTTTATCATGAATGGGTGTTGGGTTTTGTCAAATGCTTTCTCAGCATCTAACAAGATGATCATGTGATTTTTGTCTTTGAGTTCATTTATATAGTGGATCTAAACAGTCCTGTTTCCCCTAAAGAAATAGAAGCAGTCACTAATAGTCTTCCTACCAAAAAAAGCCCAGGATTAGATGTGTTTAGTGCAGAGTTCTATCATACCTTCAAAGAAGACCTAATTCCAACTTTCTTCAAACTATTCCACAAAATAGAAACAGAAGTTACTCTACCTAATTCATTCTATGAAGCCACAATTACTCTGATACCTAAACCACATAAAGATCGAACAAAGAAAGAGAACTTCAGACCAGTTTTCCTTATGAATATAGATGCAAAAATACTCAATTTAATCCTTTCAACCCGAATCCAAGAACACATCAAAATGATCATCCATCATGATCTAGTAGGCTTCATGCCAGGGATGCAGGGATGGTTTAATATATGGAAATCCATCAACATAATCCACTATATAAACAAACTCTAAATTATTTCTAAAGTAGCCCTTTCTTTATGGATACAGGTGGCCTGAAGCCCTACACCACGCAAGAGTCAACCACAACCAACTCATGGCTCTCAGTTCCTCATTCTGAATTCTTACCATCAAGACCAATTTCAGAAAACTCCTAAATAACATTTTCCAATGGGAAAATCCATCTTCTACGGTTCTATGCTACCACTGTGTCTGTAACAGTTAGCTGCCACTCCAAGCTGTTAGAGCCATTCTGGAGGGCAAAGTCGTTGTGGTCATGCCCAGCTCCTGTGCATGTTATAGAAGAATTATTTTGATGAGTTATATATCTAATCCAGGAACTAGATTGTGACCCAAGATTGTAAATTTAGAACTAAAAGCATCATTCATACACTAATCACAATAAATTTTGAAAATTTGACCTACTATAGATGTGAGTGATGATAAAGATTCTGACTGCAACTTAAAAGTCTGGTTTATTCTGGCATTACATACTGAAACAAGGTGTAGAAGATCACTTGAACAATTTATTAAGGTTGGAAGGAAAGTACACATGTATCATGATACATATAGCTACAGAAATTTGATCACCATGTTCTATGGGAGGAACTAATAAAATTAACTTTAAAACCTGAAATTTGGAGAATCTGGTGATGTTTACATCAGGAAAATGAATATAAACATTCCTGGGAAGATACAAAGCTATCATTGCTACTGAAAAGAGATTTGGGTTGGTCTTTTAAGTTTTGGCATATCAACAAAGTTAACTTAAAGATACATGTAGATTGGAGTATTGTGTGGAATGGATATAGATTCTTTAGATTGTTTATTTTCATAGACCACAGCTACAAAATACAACAAAAACAAAAAGCATGTCTGAGACCTTGACAGTGACGAGTCTTGAAACTAAAGAATGCAGTCAGGACAGTGTTGCTTTAAGCTGGTGGAACACAGCAGTGCCCCTTAGGAGTCATGAAAAAAGGAAAAACAGAGTAGCTGTGTGCTGTGTTTCTTGCTTCCCAGGGTTCCTGCTGGAAGGCTTCTAGTGGGTTGTTTAGTAATGGCAGCATCAGTTAGCAGGATATGCCCTCTTGCTGCAGTGCCTATATCTTATAGCAGTTAGCTAATATTAACTTTTATGAAGTAGCTTTTCAAAAATCTCATCATTATGCAGGAGAATTATATCTGCACTGTTTTTAAACCTAGGTTTTCTCTGAATCAAGGCAGGGACTCCTCTATCTTGGCACATGCTGTCTCTCCTGTGTTAGTACAGGCAGGCCCTCTTCTGTCACAGCCCACACAGAACATCTGGATGTAACCTGAATGTTCCTGGTGCTGACAGCTCTGCCTCTCTCTAAACTGTCACCATCTGGCCATCAGCTGTGCACTTATGAGAACCCATGCCTTTGGATGCCAATTTTTATGCCCTGGAAGGCTGCTGGTTTACCTTCCCCCAGCACAGCATGTGAGTATTAGGAGAGCCTTAGCTATTCTTTTCCCTAAATCTCTCCTCCTACAAGACTTTAAAATAATAGCTTATAAATAATGGTTAAAATAATAAAATTCCATTTAAATTAGGGAAAATAATATTTTTTTTCTTGCAAGGAGACCAAAGGTGAAATACACATTTTCTATGTTATGCCACATCATGAAAAGAAAAATAAATTCAATCTTTGCTCCGGTAGGCCCAGGCTCCGGTCATTGCCAGGGAGAGCGCGGACTGCAGAAACGACACAGCTTCTGGGACAGACCATGTTCCTGGCTCTAGCCATCCAGGCACCATCTCCACCAGAGGAGAGGGGTCCACCCTGGAGCACTCTCACTGCCTGAGCTGGTAAGGGAGCCATCTTTGCTCCGATAAGCACAGGCTCCAGTCGTTGCCAAGGAGAGGGCAGACTGCAGAAGCAACACAGATTCTGGGACAGACCCTGACCTTAAACTGTACTACAGAGCAATTGTGATTTAAAAAAAAAAAAAAAAACCATATGGTACTGGTACAGCGACAGACAGGTAGATCAATGGAACAGAATTCAAAACCAGAAATGAATCCACACACCTATGGTCACTAAATCTTTGACAAGGGAGCAAAAGTCATCCAGTGGAAAAATGACAGCATTTTCAACAAATGGTGGTGGCACAACTGGCGGTTATCATGTAGAAGAATGCGAATTGATCCATTCTTATCTCCTTGTACAAAGCTCAAGTCTAAGTGAATCAAAGGCCTCCACATAAAACCAGAGACACTGAAATTGATAGAGGGGAGAGTGGGGAAAAGCCTCAAAGATATGGGCACAGGGTAAAAATTTCTTAACAGAACAGCAATGGCTTGTGCTGTAAAATCAAGAATTGACAAATGGGACCTCGTAAAATTGCAATGCTTCTGTAAGGCAAAAGACACTGTCAACAAATCAAAAAGGCCACCAACAGATTGGAAAAGGATTTTTACCAATCCTAAATCTGATAGAGGATTAATATCCAATATATACATAGAGCTCAAGAAGCTGGACTCCAGAAAATCAAATAACCCCATTAAAAAATGGAATACAGAGTTAATAAAAGAATTCTCAACTGAGGAATATCGAATGGCTGAGAAACGCCTGAAAAAATGCTCAACATCCTTAATCATCAGGGAAATGCAAATCAAAACAACCTTGAAATTCCATCTCACACCAGTCAGAATGGCTAAGATCAATAATTCAAGTGACAGCAGATGCTGGCAAGGATGTGGAGAAAAAGTAGCACTCCTCCATTGTTGGTGGGATTGCAAGCTTGTACAACCACTTTGGAAATCAGTCTGGCCATTCCTCAGAAAATTGGACATAGTACTACTGAAGGATCCAGCAATACCTCTTCTGGGCATATACCCAGAAGATGTTCCAACTGGTAATAAAGACACATGCTCTACTATGTTCATAGCAGCCTTATTTATAATAGCCAGAAGCTGGAAAGAACCCAGATGTCCCTCAANAGAGGAATGGATACAGAAAATGTGGTACATTTACACAATGGAGTACTACTCAGCTATTAAAAACAATGAATTTATGAAATTCTTNGGCAAATGGATNTATCTGGAGGATATNATCCTNAGNGAGGTAACCCAATCACAAAAGAAGTCACTAGATATGCACTCACTGATAAGTGGATATTAGCCCAGAAACTGAGAATACCCAAGATACAATTTGCNAAACACAAGAAAACCAAAAAGAAGGAAGATCAATGGGTGGATACTTCATTCCTCCTTAGAATAGGGAACAAAATACCCATAAAAGGAGTTACAGAGACAAAGTTTGGAGCTAAGACGAAAAGGTGGGCTATCCAGAGACTACGCCACCCGGGGATCCATCCCATCATCAGCCACCAAACCCAGACACTATTGCACATGCCAGAAAGATTCTGCTGAAGGGACTCTGATATAGCAGCCTCTTGTGAGGCTATGCCAGTGCCTGACAAACACAGAAGTGGATGCACACGGTCAGCTATTGGATGGAACACAGGGCCCCCAGTGGAGGAGCTAGAGAAAGTACCCAAGGATCTGTAGGGGTTTGCAACCCTATAGGTAGTACAACAATATGAACTAACCAGTACCCCCAGAGCTCGTGTCTCTAGCTCCATATGTAGCAGAAGATGATGTATTCAGTCATCATTGGGAAGAGAGGCCCCTTGGTTTTGCAAACTTTATATGCCCCATACAGGGGAACACTCGGGCCAAGAAGTGGGAGTGAGTGGGCAGGGGAGCAGGGTGGGGGGAGGGTATAGAGGACATTCGGGATAGCATTTGAGTGTAAATGAAGAAAATATCCAATAAAATAATAAAAAATAAATAAATAAAAAAGAAAAATAAATTCTACTCATAATTATAATGTATATTTAGAAAGCACTTGATTGCAACTATTGATGTAAAAACCAAACTATCCTAACATTGCTTCAATCACACGTTTATCACTTCAAAAGATTGTGCCTGGTAAATTAATAATTCTTTTGTAGCTTCATAAAATTCCTTTTAAAATGTTATAATCGGAATTAAAATATTAATTCCAATTTGTCTCAAAAATTAATTGATTTAAGAAACATCTACCAGTGTTGACATTTGGTCATCCTCAAAAGCAGGCACACCCAGGTCATGGAGATGTCTTCAGAACTTGCTGGAGAAAAGACAAGAAAAAGAAATTCATTTTCACATGTGCTCACAGATCAGTACCACAAAAGACACAGACGTCTTCAACAAAACAAAACGTTTGCTTTCTCAAACACTTCGGTTTTGAAAAGGTAGGGCTAGCTGATCTCAAATTTACATTTGGTTTGCCAAGATAAGTCGAATTTTGTCCAGAAATAATAAATAATTCTAAAATCTTTCTGACAAAATTTGCTTTCAACCTCCTGGAGAGTAGGATGTGAATACATAAATCAGGTTTCTAATCTCCTAGGGAGGTGTTCTGGCCTATTCTGTTTTCGGGCCTATTCATAAGACTTTCTACTACAGCCTTCATAGGCTTTGACTTAGATGACCTGTGGTGCTTGGACCCAGAGTTTATGATGAGTAGATCAGGATTGAAGCCTGTGCATGCTCACTTCTAGCCAGTTTGCAGATGCTGCTGATCTGATGGTCAGAGGCCCAGTCCCTGAGTCCTGAAAGTCTCTTGTTTCTTGTTCCTTAATGGTCACTGACGTGGACACTGTTTTCATAGCCTTGAGAACCTCTTTGTATGCAGACCCTTGCAGAAAAGGCTGCATATTGTGAAATCCCCTCCCCCCCCCCAGAATATTGTGGCATTCCATGTCTTCATTTCTGACCAATGATGATCTTCTTCACCATCACCAGAACTTTCTAACACTCAGTGCTCATTCATTCCATACATACAAAGATATTAGAGGCCTATCATGTTACACACCAATCTGTAAGTGTGTTTTTTTCATAAGGCAAATCTGAAGTATATTTTACCAGATTCTGGTAATGTTAAGCTACATCTAGTCTGTCTGTCTGTCTGTCTGTCAGTTTGGAACTATTGGTGTTTCCTGTGTCTCTAATAATAAAACAGAATTAATCAACTTATAGAATGTTCCACAATTTAATCTAAATTAAATCCCTACAGTGTATATTAAAATGTTTGATGGTCAATAATACCAATTGTTTAAGGGTTGAGAGCAGAAGATAGAAGCTGGTCAGGTGGCACAATTGTCAAGCCATCCATGCTGACAGTCAAGAACCCTAGAAGAGAATCCTGGCTGCTGGTTCCTTGTTGTCTTTTACCCTTGCCTGAAATTTACACATGAGGCAGGACTTGACTGAAACTGAGAAGGAACACCCGAACACCATTCAGAAGGGCCAACTGAATTAAGCAGAGCATCCCTCTTTCTGATTACTGATTCAAATATTGTCTTTCCCCCAAACTCCATATAATAAATTGTTTGTTTCTTTGTTTCTTCCTCCCTCCCTCTCTCGCTCCCTCCCTTCTTTCCTTCCTGCCTCTTGATTCCACAGTCCCTGAGCTAAGCACTCCTAAGGTAAGTAGAAAGAACTATGTTGAACACAAAAATGCGTCTAGATACCCCATATCACAATTTTTAATGATTTAATTCTTTGACATTGGGTGCCATATGTTGGTTGCATGGAAATCTGAAGTTACTTTTGGGGTTCTTAGTTTCCTTAATAAAATACATTAAAAATAGATTTAAAAAATACCTCTAAAATAATTTTGTTAAAGTTTAAAGAAAAAGATATAGTAAAGGCATGTTGCAAATCTTGACAACACAGCCCAGAATAAGGAAGTAAGAAAGAGGAAAATGAAACGCATGCATTTGCAGTGGAGGTCAGCAAGCAGCAGCATGTTGGGAGTTGGAGAAGCTTCCCCAGACATTCAGAACCTTCTGACCAGTTTTCTAAAGCTTCTTTCACCACTGGGGAAAGTGAGAGTCAGACATGTAAAAAGGCCTGGCAAGTCTGTCGCCAAGGAGGGGGCATCTGTAGAAGAAGTACATTATCACATTAAGGGAATAAGTATTTCTTTTCCATCCTAGCATCTCCATAAAGGAAAGAATTTTCCTGGGGGGGATAGACTCCCAACCAAGTGATTAACAGGCCCAGTTGGATTAATTTTAAAATGAGGAGATACTAGTATGTGCTAATCATTGGGGCGAATTCAACTGTCATGGTGTCTACTCAAGGCTAGAGACAGAATTTAGAATCTTTTTTTTTTTTTAAATCGGGAAAGAGGCAACTTTCTCTCACTGGGCATGCCATGTTTCTGTGCTAATTTAAATCCTAACGAGGGATCCCTTTCCTGGTATTATCAGAGAAAAGGGAGGTGGGGTTCAGTCAGTGAGGAAGGGACTGCCCCAGTAACCCCCAAGCTCACTAACCTGCCTAGCTACATAACTATCCCTCTGACCTGGTTCCAGTGCTGGACCCTGAAAAACATCCCAGGGCTCCACCTACAGGTCCTCCCCCACTGCTCCATACTCACTGTCTTCTGAGGGACTGTGCCCCAAGGCTGCCAAGGCCTTTGCACATTTTAACAAATTCATTATCTTGGTTGTTCCTTGTTTTCTACTACATTATACAAATCTAAAGTGCTGATGTCTGAAGTTTCAGCTTAATTTTGATTTCTATCAAAACTTGTTTCCTAAGATTTTTAAAAATCATTTATTTATTCATTTGTTTATTTGTCATTCAGGGGTGTCTTCCTGTATATATTAACTTAGCTTGAAGTATAAATAAAACAAAAATAAATTTAACTTAAATTGAAATGTCATCTTCCCAGGCTGTAGTTGCTATTTTACATGGAATCCCTTTTAAAGGTCCTTTTTTTTTTTCTTTTTTCCCAATTATCCTCATGCAACCAACTGGGACTGCCTAGGTTTTAAAGTGCCTCATGGAAATAATAAACTAAACCAGTCAACTTGCCTAAGTTGACTCATGAAATTCCTGCCTCTTTAGCCAAGCATTGTGGTAATCCTGGGTATTTTACACTCACAAAAGGCAGCAACTGCTATGTTACATTGATAAAAATCTGAGTCACTGCATGCAGTTCCATTAGAAAAAAAAAAAAAAACCCTTTTGAAACACAAGACCATGACATCTGAGCAAATAGAAAAGTGCCGCTCAATATAGATGGCTTGGGATTGGACAGCAAACAGCCATGCTTAAATCTTACAGAAGTAGAAAATGAACATAAAAGGGGGGGGTCAACTTGTCAAAATAATCTTCCAGCTCTAAATTTATGTTTGTCTGGGGAATATTTATTTCATTCTTTAGCCCTCCCTATATTCCTAAGTCTAAAAATCTCACTGATAACAAATAGACTCAACCCCTGTTCCTCCTGTTCCTATTCCATCTAACAGTTCCTGTTAAAATCCATTTCCTTATCCAAGACACATTATGGAAAACAGAAGAAAATCAAGAAGGATGACCATTTGTGGATACTTCATTCCTCCTTAGAATAAGGAACATAACTCT
>NC_034593.1:53863760-53896752 GCF_900095145.1 Mus pahari
CGGCCATCAGTGGGAATAGAGGCTCCTTGGTCTTCCAAACTCTATATGACCTAGCACAAGGCAAGGCCTGGGCCAAGTAGTGGGAGTGGGTGGGAAGGGGAACAGAGGTGGGGGGAGGGGTATGGGAAACTTTCGGGATAGCATTTGAAATGTAAATAAAGAAAATAATAAAAAAAAAAATCCATTTCCTCTGAGTAAATTCTATTCCATCATACTTGATTAGGTACTTATTAATTTCAACAGTCTTGTGGTTGTGTCACTAAGATGTTCAGTTTCAGTTCCTTCAGCCCAGAAAAATCTACTAGCAAAACATATTTTTTTTAATTATGGGAAACATATGTATTAAATCCCCTTCATAGAACATGTGTCTTTCAATAATTGGGAAGGGGGGACTTGGTAAAAGTATTTTGTGTTCTGCCAAACCCAGTGTTCCAGGCAAAATGGAGTTTGAAATTTAACTAAGGCTAAAGTTCTGGTTCCCAACTTCCTCTCTGTGAGAAAATATTCTCATAACTTATTAAGATTTTCAAGCATGTTTTTGTAGTTTTTTGTCTGTGCTATAAAAACTTGGGGTATAGTGTTATCAGGGAAACAACTTGATTAAAATTTAATAATTATAATTAATTAAATAATTGTTAAAGATTATTTAGCCCTATATGATTAATAATATTCATATAATTTTGGTCTATGACTATCATAACATTCCAATAGAAAATGAAGACAGAAATCCAAGGAAAGACTCCCCTAAAACATTGTTATGACTGACCTAAGCCCCTTAGATTAGATGCAAGTCTAAAACCTTGAAAGCCCTGGGTGGAAAAGGGTTGACTTTGCTCTAATAAGCTGACTCCTGCTTTACAATGACAGCAAACCACATATGAATATATACTTATTTAGCAAATCAGCATTAGAAACCAGATTAGAAACAGCTCTTGCAACTTTCTGTATCTACGTTAGGTGTTCTGCATGGAAGTTCTGAAGATGGGCCGGGCAAAACAAGAATCCACAGGCAGATTCTTCTGCTTCCCCTCTCCTATAAACTGCTATTAAGCCTGCAATCAGCAAAGAAACACAAGGTTGTTAAAGTGACAAGATTGGAGCCCTCTGTGCTACACTGGCACACAAGATTGGAGTGCTCTGTGCTACACGGGCACAGATCCGTGCTTCCCTGGATTTATAAAGATAGAAAGTTTCTAAAATGCCTTAGCAAGTCATGAATACATTTACAGTCACCAATGATGGCCCATTTCAAACATTCATCATGCCTATAAATAAACCATGAATTTCCCCAGATTATAAAAAAAACACTTCTGACATTTAGTATGCTAATTATCCAAGTCTCAGGTGTGAGATGCAGATAGCTGAAGCACTCACTAGTTACCTTCCAAAAAGTAGTGTTTTCTGATTGCTTGAGGTCCATCTCTTTAGTTTCCATAAAGCGGCGTTGCCTGGCCATTGACTCAGAACTGAAGCTAATGGCTGTGTCTCTGATAGGATACTGTTCTGCTGGAACACATTCAAACTTCATAAACTAAACTCACTTATTATTACTATTAAGCATTTTTGAAACAGCATCTGGAGCAATAACCTTCCATGGCATAGTAACAAAGCAGTGCCCCCTGGTTCCATTTGGAGCTACTGTATGTATGCTTCTGGAAGTCAATATTCATCCTACCATATATATTTTATGTGAGCCCATCAGTTTAAAATAGGTAAACACTGTCCATGGTAGACGTCTTGGTTAATACAAATTGCTTTGATGGTTGTTGATTTGAAACACCTGAGATAGAAATGCTTCCATGATCAGGGGAGATTTAAAGGAAAAAGAACACCACTGGGTTTTTCTTTCCCCTTTAATGCTTAGTTGCTAAGCATTAGAATTGTGAAAACTATTTTTAAATTTAAAAGCATTTTCATTATCTTGCTCTTATGAATTCATAAATACACAGAGGCAGATCCTGAAAGAGCAAACAGGATTTGACAGAGTCAAGAGAAATAACCATTATGGCCAATCTTTTAAATAAGTATATTCCCTGCTGGCATTCTGGAAAAGCCCAGGAGAGCCAGCCAGTAGCTACAGAAACATGATGGTCTTTGAAGCTTGCAGTTTTCAGGGAAATCAACTGACATTTGTTGAGTCATTATGTGTCAGGCACTGTGCCAAATAACTTATAGTCACTATTATACTAAATACATTCAAAATAATTCCATTAGAAAAGCTTAGCCTGATAATGCTCTGGAGTTATTGTCAAATTGTGTGTGTGTGTGTGTGTGTGTGTGTGTGTGTGAATTGATAGCCAAAAACGTATACTTTTCTTTTCATAGTTTCACTTCATTTCCTTTGAACACATTAGGAATATTATCCAGAGCTTCTGACAAAGCAGGTTGGTGGTCTACAGTAAACTACATACACCCAAGCCAACATCTATATAACTTCTGGTATCAAAAATGTGGGGTTTTCCCACAATGAATCATCTGTTCGTTCTCTCTGAAAACAGAGTACTGTATATACTTTGACCTCGGGCCCCACAAATCCACCTCTTATTTCAACAATTACAAGTCATGAGTCGCCAGGTTCCTTACACTGATGCATACTTGGCAATAAGCCAGGGCTCCTAATAGTCACTTGTTAGGCTCAGCAACTTGCTGTATCTACTCTCAGGATGAGAGGAAAGTGTTTATTTGCTATTATCAGTTTACTCTATTGATACAAGTTGAGCATAGCAAATGGAAAACATGCATAGTTATGAGATACGAACATGCCTCCTATATGGGAAAAGAATATGGAGCACCCCTCCTTTTCCTAAATATAGTGCTTTCCTGGTCAGCATCTCATGTATTAACCAACTGGGAAGTTCTCTAACTGCCATTATTTAAGGCTTGCAAAGCAGTGTCGTGCATTAAATTATCAACCTTGCTGATTGCTTCTATCCAATCCTCACCTCTGCATCTCCGCTACCACCAGATTGAGGGGAAGGTGATGGGTTTCAACCCTTTAATCTCATGCTGGCTTCCTCTATAAGTAGTCCCCATCCTTCAAGACTCATCAGCCTAAACTCAGGTGTAACAGAAAAGGGATAAATTATGAATTAGAGATTATGCCCCTCCTGATATATCACTTAGGGGAGGTTTAACTCTTCTGTTCCAGGAACTGGTGTCAGAGAGCAAATGTATGTTTACTACATGACCCTGGTATATAGTAACTATGAAAATGTAGTGCGTGTTTTCTTATTCCTCATGAATCAGCATGTCTAAAATTTATTAAAAGCTACATTTATACCCCCCAAATCAGTTGACCGTTATACTGAAGGCCTCATACACCCTCTCCACTTCAGGATTTAATTATATTTGGACATGGAACATTTAAAAAGAATGTTTAAATGAGACGATTAGAGTGCTCCCTGATTATGTATCACTGTATTCTTATAGAGGAAATTTAGCTCTATTGAGACCCCAGTAGTGTCCACACATAGATGAAAGCCCGACTG
Source organism: Mus pahari (assembly GCF_900095145.1). NCBI lineage: Eukaryota > Metazoa > Chordata > Mammalia > Rodentia > Muridae > Mus > Mus pahari. Next base: position 53,867,249 of record NC_034593.1, read on the forward strand.
GGCACGACAACAAAAGCACTAATCATCTTAGTTATTTTTCCACTGCTTTAAAGCGAAGTCATGACCAGGAAAACCGATAGAAGAAACCATGTAACTGGGTGCTGTCTTATACTTTCAGAGGGTTGGTCTACAACTTGGTCTTGGTAGAAAAACCAGTGGCAGACAGACATGCATTTCACTGAGAGCTTACATGTTATGTACATGTTGGAGGTCCATCCCCATGACATACCTTCTCCAACAAGGCCACCCCTCCTAATTTTTTTCAAAACTATCCACCAACTGAGGACTAAGCATGCAAACCTATGAACCTATATTTCTCATTCAAACATCAACACTGTAAATCCGAGAGAAAGGCTACAGAAAAATCAGACCTGCGGTGCCTGGATCTAGTATTGCATTGCAATCTCCAGAACTGTGAGGAAAACAAAATGGAGGTTTGGAATTTAATCAACCTTGTATGGCATTGCTATGAGAGTGTTGATAAAACTAAATGAAATGTAGGTATAGTTATCCTTATACTGGTATTTACATTCATTAACCATCCTTAAATTTTCAATTATCAAACTACTATAATATATAAGTTAATGAAAATAATTCCAAAACACAAGCCCTTCCAAGTGACAGAATAACAAATAGGATGCCTTTTAAGAAGCATACTTGAAGCATGCATGAAACAGAGATGAGTAAGCGTTGGCAGTGGATAAATCTATTTGTCTATTAGTCTATTATGCCTTCTGTGCCCAGCTCGGGAAGTAGGAAGAGAAATTTAATGCTATCTGTACCCTTAAAGGGCTCAAAGACAAAGCATACATCAAGCATTTTCTAAAAACATTCCTAATTGCCCAGAGTAGGGACAACTTATGAGTCTTCTCATTTCCCAGCAGACTAAGAAAATGTAAGCTGAAGCGTCTTCAAAGGCTGTTCTTGAAAAGTGGTCTAGTAAACCACGTTTTTCCATCTAGAAAATTCTGATAACACTGAAGATGGTACTGGAAATGACACAAGTAAGTGAGCCCTTGCTAAAAGTTAGAGAATCTTTGCAGGTTGTCGGAGCTTCTACTTCCTCAACCTCCAAGCCACCTCTGAAAGTACATTTGTTTTACTCAGACTCCACTCTGACCACATTGTCTGAGACATGCTATCTCCGTTGCAGACAGCTTTGGCCTTCTGCCTCTCTCCCCTGCAATCCATTTCTTTTAACAGAACAGTAGAGTGATAACTTTGACTTATAAAAGAGGTTTCATTCACGTGTTTAAAACAGTTTATAGAGTTGTTATGTTGTATAGAAAATAATAGCTGTTTGGGTTTTTTTGGTTTTTTTGTTTTTGTTTTTGTTTTTGTTTTTTTGTTTTTTTCCCTATTGCTCTCTGTGTGTCTAGCTCTCCAATTCCATCTTTCACAATTGCTTTATCCATGGGCAAGGAGTGAGCCTTCCCATTTTAGGTTGCTTTTCATCAGACACGATCTATCTGCAATGCTATTATCCTAGATATGTACATACCTGTATCTTTTGCAGTTGCATTTCAGCTTAAACATAATCTCCTTAAAGAGACCTCTTCTGAGTGTGAGTTCACAAGCCAGTTTACTTGCTACACAATTTGCTTTCTCTCTGGCGCTTCTCTGTCCATTCCCAAACTCTCACAGAATGAAAGCTCTCTGGAAGTCCATGAACTACCTGCCTTTTTCACTGCTGCATCCCAGCATCCAAGGAGTGTTCCCTCCCCCAGAGTGAGCTGGCAAAACTGGTTTAATCAGAGCTTCCTTAGAGGTAGGCAGGTAAGGTTATAGTTATAGTTAGCACCATCACTGCAGTCTACAAACTGAGAAAGAAACATGTTGGACTCTTTTCCCTCTTACTGATTTTTGTTTCCTTTTGTTTTGCTGGAGCACGAGATCAAATCCAGGGCCCTTTGTTTGGGATCTGCACTCTGGACTCATTGGTCAGAGAGTTCTAGTGTATTAGGTTTAAGACAAGTGGATTTTGAAAGTGGTAGCTTTAAGAGGATTAAAAACAACATCAAATCAAAAAGAACCAACTGTTTTTACTCAGAAAACAACTGCACACTCAAGTTCAAAGGGCTTAGATTCTTTGTAATGAACAAGCTCTACCACTGAAAGTAAATATCAGAGCCGTTTGTGTCCTAGACTCTTTAATACAATTGAAACACTTAGATGCAGAAAGCCAAATTGAGCTTTAAGAAGGAAGGGCCTCAGGTTCCTGTACAGGTGAGAGTCACAGGGCAGAAAGCCTCATATCATTCATAAGATTTTTCCAACTGCAGAGATTTCTAAGTTGACTTTAATTAGCCTATAACTAAACATTTTGTAAAATATTTACATTTCAGGAATTTAATTTATTTGCCATAGAAGACTAACCCACTCTTTAAATGACACACAAGCTTTGAGTACAATATTGTCATAAAGTCACTGTAGTGAGTGAGGATATTTCAAACAAATATTCAAAATACATATGAATCAGTTACTTATCCCTTATAATCTTCAAAGTTGAAAGTGGTAAAAAGCATAAATGATAATACCCCATAAATATTTTATTTCTAGACATACATGCTCACAAAGAAAACTTCTGCAATTTTCCATAGGCTTTCCGCTTCTGTGTATAGACTATATCATTATATCTAAACCATGCAGTTATCAAGGGCCATAGAAAAATTTTGAAACTAACAATGTAATACATGGAGTCTAAAGCTAGCATGCCTATGTGAGTCACCTTTAATCAACCTCTTTTATTACCGGAGCCTCTTGATTTGATAATCTTTACATTTTTTTGTTGGTTTGTCAAGTATTTCCTCAGAATCCACTGTGCATATGACTTTGTGCCATCCCTTGATTCATTCATCCATTAATCTACTCATAAGCTCCTTAGACCCTTCTTTATTACAATTACATTTCTGGAGAGTAGAGACTGATGGATAAGGTGTGACCGTCTTTAAGCCACACACACACACACACAAAAAGAATTCAATAAAATATTTTCTTGTATCAATTGTTTAGATTTTGATTCTCTATTCCATGGAAAACTAGCATTATTTGTTGTACTGGTTTCTTTTTCTTTTTTTTCTTTTATGGAGGATGGGGGGCTTAGAAGCTTGACTTTTTTTTCTTCCCCACTGCACAGTCATTTAAATATGGAAACTCTAACATTATCAGCACTGCTATTTATATGTTAACACATCAAAATTCATTTTTGTTTTCTGGACTAAGAATAGTTCTTTTCTGTGCATGACTACAGGCAATTCCTGATTTATAGGGACTGTATTCTCAGAGCTGCTCAAGTCAGATCAGATTTTCCTGTGGGTGCTGCTGCATGCGTTTGTCTGACTCTTACACCACTCCCCAAGCCTGCTTAGCCCAAAAGAATATTAAAATGTTTTAGTAATAGCCCACAGGTCTAAATAGGTCTAAAACCCACATCCTAGAAGCAAGAAGTCACTTGGCACAAAAAGAGAAAGCTGCTGCATTCTTAACCCTATCTACCGACATTGCACTTAGGGCTATTTGAAAGTGAAAGACATGATTTTGAAAGCAAGATTCCTCAAGTTTCAGTGAGTAGAGCAGTCATCTGAGGCTTTTGTTGAAGTACAGTTCTGCTTCATTAAGCTTAGGATGGATCCTCCAGCTGCATCTTTAGTAAGCTCCCAGGAAATGCTGTGTGATGGTCCTTAGACAGCAATTTGCAGGGGAGATTAACTAGTCATACAATTTCAGCCTTCACAGACCCCCTACTCCCTAAATTTACTGTAACAACCTGTCATCTCCCCTTCGCTTTAAGTTTCCCATGTTCAAACTAAGGATAAAACCTTGCTTCACCTACTAAAGCTGTTTCCAGCTAGCTTTAGCAGAAAAAAAAATGGGGGTGGGGGGTGGTAACTCATTAGTTCATCTTCCTGTGAATCATGTCACACCAGCCCTAAAACATTCTATAATTATTTATTCCCACAGCTCTGGGGACCAAATCCAAGTATTCCTGCATGCTTGGCTAGCACTCTACTATTGAGGCTTTTGGTTTAAAAGTTATGGCTTAGTTAAATGGAATCTCCATGGAAATTCAGAATGTTGTAAGACAGTGAAGCAAGTTCTGGTGGTCATGCCTGCAGGCCTATCCGACCAACCTAGGCAACACACTGATCATGTACACAGACTTCCTAGCCAGGGATGCCTTCAAGCCAGGATATGCCGTGCTGTTGGAGGTGTGGTCCAGTACCCAAGGCTCCTCAGTTATTTCTGCATCTCTCCAGTGATCCTCTGTCCCCACTCCTGGACTAATGAAGTCTTTGACATTGACACAGGTTGATTATTTTCTCTTGGCTAAATTCTACTCGAAACGACTTGTATTTTCCAGGAAACTACCTTGACCATATACTGAGAGAAGTTGATAGGGGTGCAGAAACAAACCAGAGCTCATGGCTGAAGTTCATGGCTTGATAGGGATGTACTTTTGCCAAATTCTTTCCCCAGAGTAAATGACATTTCACATGTTAATATACTTGCAGAAAGATAACTGGGAGCTGGGGACATTTGCTTTCTTGGCAGCTCTTGTTCTAAAGCCTGCATGTTCCAGTGTTCCTACTGAGGGCCTTTGGCCATCAGTCTCATGTTCTCTCCATCACTGCTCTGCCTCTACTCCCCTACTCTGAGTTCTCTAGGCTTCACCCAGCATAACACCTCCTGCTTAATGACAAAACTTGATGTATGTTAAAAACATATACCATTATATAATATGAACTCATTAAACTTTGGGAAAAACTGCTGCCCTAATGTGGTTGACAGCATTGGATTTTGATGTTTGGCTGGATTGGTTTATATGATGTATGATGAAGTATAAAGAAAGCAGTGGCCACAGGCCTCACTTCTGTTTCAGGTGTAGACCCTCTACCAGTCAGTTACTGGATAAATGCCCTAGGGTCACTAGTGGCAAGTTCCAGGACACAATCTTGGAAGCCTGACTGTTCCAGGCCATAAGGCAGTCATTTTGTTCTGCTGTGTTTTTTGTTTCTCTGCCATTACCATTTATCGTGTCTACCAGAGACCCAAAGTAATGGCCCTATCCAGTCTTTAACCTCAAGAAGAACAAGAGAAAAATGAACTTCCTCTGTTTGTAAATTAATTTATATGATGTAGTTACCTAGTGTACTAGACATCTGACCAACACAGATAGTTAACAGAAGAGAAATAAGTAAAAAGATTGATAAAGAGATTTCTTTGAAGGAGTCGGAGCACAGGATGACAGCAGCTGTCAAGTCTAACACCTGCAGGTGGGCCAGCAGGCTAAATGAAGACAAGGGAACACCAGGTTGTAGCTAAGGCCTGAAGGCTGTGTCTTGGTAGAATTCCTTCCTTTTGAAGAGGTCAGTTCTTTTCAGGCTTTCAACTGATTGAATGTGACCCAGTCACACAAGAAAAGTCCATTTTTCTTACTCTTATATTTAAGGTTACTGATCCAAATGTTCCTCTCATCAAAATTGTTGTTACAAAAGTATCGAGAATAATATTTATCCACTTATCTAGTGACAAGCTAAATTGGCGTACAAATTAACCACTGCCATGGGAACAAGTCACAACAAATATCACATTGTATTTCAAAATATTATGGAACAGGGTCTCATGCATGAGAATTATCTTAAGATTTCTGGGGACTGATCTGACCCTGTGGCTAGAAACTTTCTTCCTTGGTATCTTCGCAACCCAAAATCCATACTTCGTGTTAATAGAGCCAGGAAAATAAAGCTTTATCATCTGCGTTGGACAGGGACCAGAGGAAGAGAAAGAAGAGGCAGTAAATCTGTTATTAGGGAGGAATTTATTCTCCTATGTTTCAAAGAAATGTTCAAATCAGAATTACTAGAGTCATTTTAAACTCTTGAAGTTGATAATTCATGTGATCATCTATATAAAACAAGGTAGGAGACACATTTGGTTTATATAATAACCATGTTGTATTTAACTCCTAACAATGTCTGATTTCTTTATGTTAGAAATTAGTGGCACATTCATGTTAACTCTGAGTGGTCCCATTGTTGTACCATACTCAGTTCAGTTGTGATTTTGCTGGTGAAGAAGTACTTAATCTTAAAAAAACATATAATCTTAAAACTTGCATGGACAGAGAGCATGCCCAGGTTATATAATGCAAATCAAAACTTAAGACTCTTTTAGCCCATACAAGCAAAGAATGGGAATTGACATTCAGCTCAAAACAAAATTATCATATACTGCTCTTAGGATATGCTCTATTGGGATTTTTCAGAATGAGATCATTTGTATTTAAAATGTCACTACATTGTGCATGCTTCATTTTATGTGAAGTGCCATAGAGATAACCTTGTTTTGTAATGTAAAAGATGTTATTAGACCATGGACCATTGAAGTCTATGTATCTCATATTTTTAGAAGAGTAAAATCTATCCATAAGGGTGGCATATGTCTCATGGGGCAGCTTAAAGTAGATTCTTATCTTATTTCAAGCCGTGTGGATTTATTCTGTTCTGAAAAATGTACATTTTTTCCCTTCATAGTAGATTGATCAGTCATGACAAAGTGAAGTAATATGTATGACTTGACTAATCTGTATAATCACAATGCACACACCCTTAGGCAGAAAGACAGAAGAACTTCAGTGGGAAGAGAACATCAAAAATAAGCACTGTGTAAATACTTGAGCACCAGACATTCAAGATGGACCCCAAAGTGCAGTATCCCAAGTGGTAGAGGAAATTTTCTTTCTGTCCTCTCTCAGCCTATGACCTTCTTATTCCCTCTTTTTTAAAATATTTAGTTTATTTATTTTATGTGTATGGGTATTTTGACTGCATGTATATCTGTGTACCACATGTGTGCCTGGACCAGAAGATATTAGATCCCCCTGGAAATGGAGTTATAGATTGTTGAGAGTTGACATGTGGATGCTGGGAATTGAACCAAGGTCCTCTGGAAAAGCAGCCAGTGCTCCTAATTACTGATCCATCTCTCTAGACTAGCCATCCTATTCTAGTCCACCTTCTTGTTAAATCGTGATTATTTCTAAAATGTGGGTATGACTGCTGGTGCCCCTATGCTGCATTCACCAACAGCTCCTCTGCCATTGCCAGAGACCAGCTGTGTGAGCAGCACCTCAAAACAGGCTCCTGGGAAGGTGACCTTTATGGATGCTGTGACAGCTAATCCCTGAACCACTGAAAAATAAGAAATAAAATGTACAGCAAATTTAAATTAACTTTTACTTACATTACATATGAAATACAAGCTTTAAGTGTTACTCAGTGGCTATCATATTGTATGTGGTATTGAACATTTTTGTGTGGTACTCTAAGCACCTGTGGCTGTCTTTGACAGCAACAAAAACTGGGTCTTCATAGTTAATGTCTTCTGGTGACAGAAGTATGGTTCTTGTAGCCTTTGTCTGTACTAAATTATCTGAGAAGAAATCATCAGGAACTTCAAGAATACTGAATTAGGGCTAAAGCTGTAGATAAGTAGTACAGGCCTGGCTTTCATATATTAGAGCAGAAAAGTAAGCTGAAAAGGAGAATGGTGTCTGAGAACCTTCAGGAGTAAAGCTAATTGTACAATCCTTGAATGCCAATGTCTGGTCCAAGGCAGTGATGAGAAACGGAGTAGCTAACTTCAGCCTTTGCAACTCACAGAACAGTTCAAACTGTAGCAGTGGGTCCACAGAGGCCTCTCTCAGAGCAGTCACTTTTGTCCACAGCAGATGGGAGCGAGTCCCACTCACATCAGCAGGGGGGCACTTCTAACAGATTGTGTGCACAGATTGACAGTGGGAATACAGAGCAGAATCTGCATGATCAAGAATTCATCAGTCTTGCTAGTTGAGGAGGAGGTATGTAGAATTTTGAAACTGTTTCCAGAAGTGAAGAATATGAAAGATATATTAGTTTGCTTTGGGTTGTTGGGACAAAATGCTTGAGAAAAGTAAGTAAAGGAGGAGGGGAGGAATTTGGTGTGTGGTTTCAGAGCTTTCTGTTCAGTTCATGGTGGACTGAATCCATTGCTGTGTACCCAAGGGGACTTAATAGAAAACATAGCAGGAGGTTGCTCACCTCATGGTATCCAGGGAGCAAAAAGGTCAACAGGAAGGCTAATGACAAGATATATTCATATATATTTACATATTCTTTTATATATATATATTTGTATATATTATATATTTGTATATAATATATATATATATGTATATATATATACAATCCATGAACAATCCCAGGGACCTGCTGTCTGATATTGGTCTCCCCTCCATGGCCCACACAATATGACATCATCCATGAATTAACCTATGGATGAAGTAAAATGAAAACACCATCATCCAATTATATCTCAATTGTTTTGTCAATGGGAGGCCAAGCCTGTTGGGGCAATCATATTTAAACCAATAAAAAAGGACAAGACCACCACATTCCTTTATTAAAAATGAACTATGAATAAAGAAAGGATGCCCAAAGCACAGTGGATAGAAACTTCAAAATGTGGGGGATGAAATGGAAGGACTTTCATCTGATATAGAAGGCGAAGTCCTTCTTACTAGACTGAATGACCAAGATGCTGGGTCTTGCAATCTGAAACTTCACTGTGCTCTGAAGAATCGGAGTAGAGCACATGTCAGAGCTTGGGTAGTGAACTCAGAGAAGAGAGGGCTGAGCCAGTCTCCACCAACCTATTTGGAAGGAGCCCCTACTAACACTGACTGATCCTCACAAGTCAGGAGACTCTGCCAGCTTCCCTAGGTGCTGTGGCTCTGTGTTCAGGGAGCTTGTGATAGGGAACTCCCCTATGACTTATACAGAGAGAGGAAGCAATTGAAGATGTGACTTATATGCTACAATGTATGCTATAGTTTGGAAGTAGTTTGAGTGTGTTCAGATGTCATAAACTTGGTCCTCAATTTGATCATATTTTTAGGTGAAAGGTGAAAAGCTGGAGCCTATGAGAGGCCACCAGGCTATTGTCCTTGGCCGAGATTCAGGTAGTTATGTACCCTTGGTTGGTTACTGCAATAATAAGATGCTTTGGGGTCTTTCTTTTGAAGTATAGGACCTCATGAACTTGTAAACTATTACCTACTGAAGCAAATACATATTCTAGTGTAAAATAACAATTCCATCTACCAAGTTGTCTGAGAGGAGAGGAGGGGAGAGAGATCTTGGTATGGCCATGGAAACAATGTGGTCCTGACTTTGCTGTTGGGATTCCTGAGAAAACTTCCTCTCAGAGTTGTCTCCTTGGTGGCCTTCGTGACTCCTGAGCTGGGCTGCAATTCATGTCATCAAGACAAAGTGACTTCCTCCTAGTTCTCCAGAGGTCAGCGCCAAAGCAACACGGTGTGGGCTGAGTGGAAAGCAGAAGCACTTGGCAGTGTATTCCTGAGCCATTGCTGGGTGTAATTCCAGGCATGGTCATTCCTCTGTGCCCTTCCAGGCAGCAGCCTCGGGGAAGCGCTTTCTTCTGTATCCCCTGTCAACTGTGAGTGTGTAGGCCCAAGGGACTGAAAAGAGAGAAAGTAATTCAAAAGACTGGATAATGCATCAAGTAAAAGTCCTCATTTGTTCCATGAAGCACCAACTCCCCAGAAACCTTGATTACTTTTCCGAAGTGCTCACACACTGTACAGACGAGTGTTGATATGGATAGAATCCTGCACAGCCAGCAGAATTTGAAGATAATGAACAGAATCACTCTTCACGTGCTTGACATTCATAGTCACAATATGATCAGCAAGAGAGTGTTCACGAGTCTGACCCCACCCCCACCCCCAGCTCGGCTGCTTGCTTATTGAAAGGCAGGCTGGATCTTATTCAGGATTATTGGTGGGAAAGTGGCATTAGTACAGTGCCTGGCACATAGACTCTTCGAGAACAACAGAAAGAAGCCTGGGAAAAGACTGTGCATAATTATTGGAAAGTGCCTGTTCAGACTGCAGACAAACTGCTGGGTGTGCTTGATGTCCTGTTTGCCACATTAGTCCCCTCTGAGTCTGTTCCTATTGGATAAAGTGCAAAAACTTCAAATAAGAATAACACTGTACATTCTGTAAACCCATCGGCAGAAGGGCCAGTGATTAATTGAGTCTCAAAAGCAACCAACTAAAAATTACAACTGCCTTTATACTAATAATCATGTGTTTTCAAAGCACCCTTTCTTCCTCACATCCTGTAATTCTAACTCACATTAAATACATTAAATAAAATCATCCTATATTAAAGATGAGTGGATTTTTTATTTTCTAATAGATTAAATATGTTCTAATTTTTGCATAAACATAGAAGTGAAAAAATGTTTATCTGCACTATTAGGGAATGAAACCCAGGGCCTCAGGCATACTAGGCAAGTACTTCCCAAATTAGCTATATCCTGAGGCCAAATATATTGCTCACCTACAATTCTACATGTCAAAAGGAGCTTTTGTGCAACAATAATTATTGCCTTCTATAATATTAGATATAATTCTAAAGCCAATTATAATTTTCATTTCCAAATTTATATATATATATATATATATATGTATATATAATTAGAATTTGTCATACTCAATTCCAACAGTAACACTTATAAATTTAATATATGTATATGAGTTTTGTTATTCAATGATAAGAGTATAGTATGTCTTTGCTTGTAATTGTTCACAGGATTAGTTTTATTTTGATTCTTTGAATCATTTTCTATTAATTATATTACTTTTGATTCACAGATTGTACTACTGTTGTTATCTTGAGCTCAAAATTTTAAAATATATGGTGAAAACATGGCAACGAATCTGTAAAATCAGATAGCTCAGTTTCACATCTTAGCTTTTTCCTCTTAAAGACAGTGAATTATCTTTGTAAGTAAAAGAAATCCAGAAGAGATGTGAACTTTTGATTAAATATTTAATTTTTCAAGGCTTATTATATTCTGCTATGCAAAGATGATGGGTCCGAAGCTCCTTTAATTAGTTGAAAGTGGAAAGTTAATTATATATAATTATAACTACTTCAGGATAGGACTGTCATAGTAGTCATAGTGCTGATATGTGGCTAATTTTGCCAATGACATTCCAAGAAAGGTTTTGTGCTAATGTTTCTAATGACATTAACCTACCTCTACAACCAAAGTATGTACATTTTTAACTTAAAATAATTACTTCTATTTGCCTTTTCAAATTTCATTTTCTTATTGGTTGACAATTATATGTGTGATGGCTAGTTTTATGTCAATTTTTCACAAGCTAGAATCACTGTAGAAGAAGGCATCTAAACTGAGAAACTGCTTCCATAAGATTAGTTTGTAGGGAAGCCTGTAGGGAATTTTCCTAATTAGTGATGGATGACGGATGGCCCAACCCATTGTGCATAGTCCCACCACAGACTCAGAGGTCCATTGATCTATAAGACTGAAAAAGCAATGAGAAATAAGCCGGTAAACGCCACACCTCCTTGGCCTCTGTATTAGCTCCTGCCTCCAGGATCTTGTCCTCACTGGATTTTTACCTTGACTGCCTTTGATGACTATGATACCTATTCTTGGGTGACAGACAACTTGAGTACATCTGGAATAAGCTATAATCCAGAAATGGAGGGGCCACCTGTAAAGATTTATTTTTGTTTGGTTTGATGTAGATGAATCCACTTCTAGTCCAGATCTTTGAGGTAGAAAGGACCTTGATAATATACATAAAAGTTTTACCTTGTTTCTCCATTATTCTTTTACAAATATAACTGAAAACTGGGGGAAAGGAAACAGTGAGACATTCCAGAGACCTGATGGATACTAGCTTTGAGTACACGCTGATTCTAGGAGATACCAAGAAGCATTGTGGCCCTCAAGTTAAATTAGAGCTTATGGAGGTTAGGTGATTAATGGAGTTTAGATTGAAGTCTGCCTGACAGTATGTTCCGTGGGTCCCTGAATTCATTTTTTGGTTATTTCCCCAGTCCCAGAATGTATAATGAAGATAGATACACATAGAAGTTGGCTGAAATTCCACATTGGTTCCCTAACATGTGGAATGAGGGCTATTATGGTTGGAAAGGCTCAATCCAAACCATTAAAGATGTCTCTGCCAAGGAAAATAGTGAATCAAAGACAGTATCAAATTCATAGAGAAACTGTAGAAATTAGTGCCTCCAATAATGACTTGAAAAATTCATGGGTGGGTTGGGGTGGTCCCACCACATCTTTTTAATTGTCCTGTCAGTGCAGAAGACAGACATGCCAAATGACAGTTGACTATTGAAACCCAGTAAGGTAGTGATTCCAATTGCAGCTGTTGTAACAGATGCAGTGCTCTTACTTGAACAAATTAATACATCTTCTGGTACATGGTATGCAGCTGTTGATTTAACAAATGTCCATTTCTCAGTACCTGTCCATAAGGACCTCCAGAGCAATTTGCTTTCAGTTGGGAAGGCCAGCAGTACGCCTTTTTACAGTTTTTACCTCAAGGATATTAACTATCTAGTCCTCTGTTATAACTTCATGAGAATGGATCTTGATTGTCTGTCTCTTCCACAAACTATCACATTAGGGTACTATATTGATGATACAATGCTGTTTGGACCAAGTGAACAGGAGGCAGCAACCACTTTAAACTCATTGGTAGCCCATGTGCACATCAAAGACGGGAAATAAATCCAACAAAAATTCAAGGACCTCCTAAGCCAATGAAATTCTTAGGAGTTCATTGATATGGGGCATGCAAAAGTATTCCTACTAAGGTGGAGAATAAGTTATTTTACCTGTCCTCTCCTGCCACGAAGAAAGAAGCACAATGTTTAGTGGCACTATATAGATCATGGAGGCAGCACATTTCTCTCATGGATATGCTACTGCCTCCCATACACTAAGTGACTTGGAAATCTGCTGGCTTTGTGTGGTATCTGAAATAGAAGAAGGTTCTTCAATGGGTTCAGGCTGCTCAATACTTGGACAATATGATTCAGCAGATCCAAAAAAAAAAAAAAAAAAAAAAAAAAAAAAAGATTCAGCAGATCCAATGTTATTTGAAGTGGCAGATAGAGATGCTGTTTGGAGCCTTTGACAGACCCCTGTAGGTGAATCACAGAAGAGACCTTTAGGATTTTGAAACAAGGCTCCTCCATCTGCAGACAACTTTGAAAGATAGCTCTTGGCCTGCAATGGGACCTTAGTAGAAACTTCACATTTGACAATGGGAAACCAAATACTACGTAACCTGAGCTACCCATCATGAGCTGGATATTATCTGACCCACCAAGTCATAAAGTAGGTTGTGCACAGCCACAATCTATTATCAAATGGAAATAGTCCTGAAGGCTCAAGCAAGTGACATGAAGAAGTTGCTCAAATGCCTATAGTTCCTACTTCTGCTACAATGTTTTCTGGTATTAAGCATGTACCTATAGCCTCATAGAGTGTTCCCTATGATCAGTTGACTGAGAAAGAAAAGATTAAGACCTGGTTTATTGGTGGCTTTGGACATTATGCAGGTTCCACTAAGAAATGAACCACTACCAAATTATAACCTGCTTCTGGGACAACCCTGAAAGAAACTGGTGAAGGGAAATTTTCACAGTAGGCTAACCTTCAGGAAATATACATGACCATACACTTTATTTGGGAGGAGAAATGTCCAAATGCATGATTGTTCAGTGATTCCTGGGCCATAGCATATGAAATGGCTTAATGGCTAGGGACTTGGAAGTAAAATAATTTAAAACATGGTGGGAAAGACATATGGGGACAAAGTATGTGGAAAGATCTTTCCAAATGGACAAAGAATGTGAAAATGCTTGTATCCCATTTAAATGGTCATTAATAGGTGACTCCAGCTGGGGAGGAGTTCAATAATTAAATAGATAGGATAACCCATCCTGTGGATAGTCGGCCTCTTTCCTCAGCCATTCCCGCCATTGCCCATTGGGCCCATGTACAAAGTGTCCATGGTGACAGAGATGAGGGGTTATGAATGAGCTTGACAACGTGGACTTCCATTCACCAAGGCAGATCTGGATGCAGATACAACTGGCCAATAGCAGAGATCAACATTGTACCCCAGATATGGCACCATTCCCCAGGGAGACCAGCCATTAACCTGGTGGTAGGTTGACTACATTAGACCACTTCCTCCTAGGAAAGGACAATGCTTTGTCCTTACTGGAGTAAATACTTGCTTTGTTTATAGATTTGCCTTTCCTGCCCTTAATGCCTCTGCTAAAAGTACCATCCGTGGACTGATAGAATGCCTTATCTATCGTCATGGTATTCCACACAGTATTGCTTCTGACCAAAGAATTCACTTCACAGCCAGAGAAGTATGACAGTGAGCCCCTGATCATAGGTAGGATCCACTGGTTTTACCATGTTCCCCACAATGCAACTTCCCTCATAGAAAGATAGTATGGCCTTTTGAAGACAGAGTTAGCTATAGCACTAATTAGGTGGCAGCAGTCTGGTGGGCTAGAGATGGGTTCTCCAGAAGGAAGTATATAATTTGAATCATCATTCAGTTTACTTTATGGTTTCTTCCATAGCCAGAATCATAGGTCCAGGAATCAAGGAGTGGAAAGGGAAATGGTTCCATGGACATTAACCCCTAGTGATCTGCTAGGAAAGTTTTCCCTTCCTGTTTTCAAAACCTTAAGTTCTACTGGTCTAGAAGTTTTAGCTCCAGAGAGAGGAGAGCTCATGCCAGGAGATACCACAAATATCCCACAAAAGTCACTTTGGGCTTCTGAGGATCTTAAACTAAAATGCTAAGAAAGGAATAGCATTGTTATGGGGGTGGGGGGCTCATTGATCCAGATTACTATAGGAAAACAAGATTTATTTTCTGCAATGGAAGTAAGAAAGTTATGTCTGAAATGTAGGGGATCCTTTAAGGTGTCTCTTGATGCAACCGCACCCTGTAATTAAAGTCAATGGGAAACTACAACAGCCTAATCCAGGCAAGATGGCAAAGGGCACAGACCCATCAGGAATGAAGGTATGGGTAGAAGAAAAACAGAATGAGTAGTAGAGGAAGGTGGTTGAAAATAGCAGCTAAAACCACATGACCAGTTAAAGAAATGAGGATAGGATATGAAATACCCTGGTATGAGTATTTCTCCAATTTCTCCCCTATTTCTCACCATTAATCCCTATGATATCACATGTTCTCTCAGATAGATAGATAGATAGATAGATAGATAGATAGATAGATAGATAGATAGATAGATAGATAGACAGATAGAACCATGAAGTCCACAGAGTGCTGCCAATATGTGTATGTGTATAGGCCATCTTTTAGTAATTACTTTTCTCTCCTAGTAGGTAACATCACCAGTAGGGATTACTCTCCCAGAGAAGTACCAGGTTCATTTCTCTGTGATATGACTCAAGTGTGTAGTACTGTCAGCAATAGAGTCTTACCATCTATCTATCTCTGGAAACTAACCAAGAGTCATACAGATCCACCCTGAACCTAAATGTGTCTGAGCAGCCAATGTTGTAATGTGGCTACTTACTTTTATATTGTTCTATTTTATTTTCAAGCTACATTTCTATATTAAGTTTTACCAAATGAGGATATGAAAATTTATTTTTAATAAGACAATATTGCAAATTATCATCAACTACCATCTTTTCACCAAATATTTCAAGCATAATAAAAAGGAGAATCTTTATAACAAATATTCAGAAATTTCACAAATTGGTAGCTTTCCATAACATTAAACAAACTAGGCTTTTAAGAGTAGCTACTCAAAATCATATCCTTTTAATTTCCCACTACAGAGAACAAATGTTAGTTTGTTTTTTAAAATGGATCAATGTAACATTGAATTCCTGATAATTTAAGTATACCAAACTAAGAGTAAACGAATGACACATGCCTAGAAAATACCACTAGACTTGGGATGATATAAAGACCTAGATATAAATTTTGACCTAGACCACAGACTCTGATCTTGAGTGAGACTTTGATCTAGATAGCTCTTGTTCCTTGATTCCTTTTCTTATTTTAGCCTGACTTACAATGCTTTGGAATCTGCTTCATAAGATTATCCAGCTTTGCCTTCTTTCTTGGGCTGGAACATGGACAATGATCTTGAATTGGATTCAGATCTTGAAAAGATCAATTTCAGCATTTGAATCTGTCCTTGGCAGAATGGCTTTGGCTACTCTGTGGTCTTCCAATTGGTCTATTTCTAGGATAGTAGGATCTATTTGTAATCACAGAGCAACTCCTTAATCTCCTCCTTTCATAAAATTCTATACCGGTCATAATCATCATATTGTAAAGATCTGTATACATTGTTCCCTTCTTTGGCTTTCACTTGATTTGGTATCTTCTCATCCTCTTGTGTGAAATATTTCAGTTTGATGCCCCCAAATCCATTTTCTGTCCACATTATGTAAAGGATCCTCAGCATCACCAGCGTCTTCAAACTGAACACATGTGAATCCTCTTGGATGTTGAGTGTAGAAATAAAGTGAAACATAAACATCTACTAATGGACCATAGTGACCAAATTCCCAGTGTAAATCTCTGGACCTGGTGTAGCCTGTCATGCTCCTGAAGAACAGAGAAATATTGGGGGTGAGGTAGCAGAAATCTGGGCTAGGTCACTATCAGGTTTAGCAGGCTTCCAAGAATCCTACAGTGGATCACATTCACTCTTAAATAGATAGTTCTTCAAAAAAGAAATAAAAAGGGCAAAAATACTTGTAATGCATTTTAATCCACATTCCAGCACTCAGGAGGCAGAGGCAGGGGGATCTCCATGAGTTCGAGTCCAGCCTAGTCTGCAAAGAGTTCCAAGACAGCCAGGGCTGTTACACAGAGAAACACTGTCTTGGCAAACAAACAATGTTCCACATCCTTAGCCATCGTGGAAATGTTCATATATATATGAATATGTATATATATATATATATATATATATATATATATATATATATATATTCTCAAGAAAGAGGAACATTTATCCATTATTGATGGAAGTGCAAACTGGTGCAATTACTGTGGAAATCAGTGTGGAATTCATCTCCTTCCCACTCTATCCCAAAGCTAAGAAGAGAACCAGATGTACTGCTCCTTGGCATATACCAAAGAACTCTACATCCTACCACAGAGATAATTCTCATGCCAATGTTGCTTTATTTCCAATAGCAAGAAAGTGAAGCAACCTAGATGGCCATCAAGTGATGAATAGATAATAAAGACATTGCTTATGATTTGTCACTGACCTCTAACAAACTTAAATTCCTTCCTTACCATTGTTTCTATCTTTTATATGTAGCAATTTTATATTTGTAAAAGCATTTAAGAGATAAAACTATTATGCATAGGCTCCCTTACAATGTGTTTACAATCCTAAGGACCATCATGTGGGCTTCTGTGGGCACACAATACATTTTCTGCATTGAAACAGAGTAGTAATGCAGCAAAGCCCATCATGTCCCCAGTCTTCACACTCCTGTGGTCAGACCTTGGTGTTCCCGTGCTGGGTGCATTAGATGGTGACACTTTGGAGTGCTCTCTGCTCCCTCTTTCCTTTTGCTGCCTTCTGCTCTAGGTCACTTATTTTTTGTGCCCATTCCCATACTTCTCTCACAAGATTTCAGATATTGATGCTATCTATGCTAATGATTTCTAGGTGCCCCTTTCTTTGGATCATACTTCTACACAAAAATTATTTCCTTCCCCACCTGTCTACCTAAGCCTAACCAGATTGAATTGACATTTGGGTCTAAATTTGAACAGATCTGCAGGAAGATGGGGCAGGGGGAGCCTGTAAGGGTATGGGTGGTGTTGGGGGGGTTGGAGGAGTGGTAGTGCCAGTGGAGGGAGTGACATAGTTGGTTGCTTTGGAAGAACAACAGACAATTCAGTTTGTGTACAGGACAGGTAGGGAAGAGAGTGGGATGACATGGCTGGAGGGTAATGGAGCCACATAATTTAAGGTCTGGTAAGCCATCCATGTTTTCAGGTTTTATTCTAAGTATGGTGTCTGTGGACTGTTGAGGTCATGGGAGTGTCAAGCTCTGCTTGCATTTTAACATGAACAACCTGATGGCAGAGAGGCAAGGATAGAAGTAGGGAGGAGGGCTGGAGTGGAGAGATCAGTAAGTAGGCTGCCTGTTCGGGCAGGTTAGGAGTGGATAGTCACCCAATGCTCGCCGGAACCATTATATGACTGAAATGCTTTCTGTGAGATGTTGTTACTATAAAAGTCATCAAATAAGATGGAAAGACAATAACACTTAGTTTAATTTCCCTATAATCTTCAGCCTTTGTGTTGCTTTGGAATATATCTTGCTATGTTTCACAACTTGGCCTTGAAATTCAGGACTCTAATGATCCTCCTGCCTTATCACATAGAGTATCTGGGACTACAGCCATTTGTGATCCCTTTTGGCTGTCTACCAATGTCTTTGTGCTGATATTTGAAGTATAGCAGTGTTTTGTTAAAGGGGTAGCTAGAGTTTGGCAGAGATTTTAAACATGGCTTAGGAGAACTTTTTTAAGAATTCCAAAATAAAACAAAACCGCCCCGTATTGTGTATTTAACCTTGTTCTAAAGTTTATTATTCAGGGTTAATGCTATTTGCCTTGTAGATTACAAAGGAAAAGAAACATTAAATAAAAAAAAAAGAAGAGAAAGTAACATTTCTCTTGAGATGAGAAAGAAAGACGGGGTAAAAGAAAGAAATGGAATTAAATGGGATAATGAGTATATAGCAAATATTGGCTAAAGTGAGATTAACTGAGCTAAAAAAGATGGGTGTTTGGGTTTTGTTTGTTTGTTTGTTTGTAAGACGGACTGGAGAGGTGGTTCAGTCAGTAAAATGCTTGAGTTGTAAACATGAGGATCTGATTTCATACCCCAGCCAGTCCAGCTGAAAATCTCACACAAGAGACTCATTTTCCATTTGAGGAAAACACTCAATGTCAACCTCTATCCTCCATATTCACAGAAGCATGCACACCTTACACACACACACACACACACACACACACACACACACACACTCCCACACATGATTATAGACACAAATATGTCACATACCAAACAAAAATAGAAGGCTACAACTTGTACATAACTGTGCTGGCTAGTTTTATGACATCTTGATATAAGCTAAAGTCATCTGAGAGGAAGAGGCCTCAACTGAGAAAATACCTCCATAAAACTGGTCTGCAGAAGCACAGTATTATTTGCAGTCCTTCATATAACTCATCACAGTCCAGCACATCATGAGACTTCATTCTCCATACACTCATCCATTAGAATCCCCAAATTTGCACATGTAATTTCCATGTGCTGTTATCTGCTCCTTAGCTCTTGAAGTAGTCCCTGACCCACAGTAACTTCATAATTAACTTAATATAGTATCTGACTCATAATTTCCCAGTAATAATTAGTTAAATTTCTCTGACAAAAAAAGCAAAACAACAACAAAAAAAAAACAAAAACAGACACTCTCCCCCAAAACAAACAATCAATCATAATTAAGGGTATGGAGGTTGAAAAAAAATACCTGAATATTTCTCTGTTAGTGTTCTAGGAGAAATCCTAGAAAATGAATAAAATACAAAAACAAAACAAAACAAAACAAAACAAAAAAACTGGTCTGCAGGAAAACCTGTAGGGCATTTTTAAAATTAGTGACTGATGGGGGAGGGCCCAGCCCCTTGTGGGTGGGGATACCCGAGGCTGGTTGTCCTAACTGCTCTAAGAAAGCAGGCTGAACGAACCAGAGAGAGCACTCAGTCAGTAACCCTCCTTTGTGGCACTATTTCCTATGATGGCTTGAGTTCCTGTCCTGACTTCCTTCAATGATGAACAGTGACATGGATGTGTAAGCCAAATAAACACTTGCCTCCCCAGTTTGCTTTCAGTCATGGTGTTTCATTACAGCAATAGGAATTCTAACTACCACCTTATACCTTAGTAGAAGGGAAAAGTGTATAAGAAAGAAAAGGGAAAATTAATAATTATGTGAAGAGAGTGTTCTCAGTCTTGGAGCAGACAACTGGAGAGTTAGACCACCGAAGGCACAAATGGCAGGTGAGAATGTTAGTAGCACATACCTGAATTAACTCACCCCAACATAGTGCCTTTATTTTCTGGGGACTAGAGAGTATGAAAGTGCCTGTGATTGCTTAAGGATCAAAATCACTGACATAGCTTTCAGCATTCCGATGTAGTCAGTAACTATCTCACTACAGATTGTGGTGAGATGTTAAGGACAAACATTTTAATAAAGGAGGATGATTTGAGATTAACTGGGAAAACATGCTGGTGCCTTATTTCTTGAATGGATTCAACCTTTATGGAATGAGAAATGCGGAGACATATGATGTCTACTTACATGTTCCTTTTACTATTGAACATATCACAAGATGGTGCATGTGTGGAAATGCACAATGGATGTGCTACATAATTCTGGATAATGCTGTCATAATATGAGCAAGCACCTGTTCATGATTTCATAAAAATTTCACTCAAGTACTCCATATGTAAAATAGAGAATGACAATGAAGTTCAGACATATTGAATCAAGACACTATTAAAATATCATATAATACTTAAAATGTTACTACTTCATATTCCTTTCAACTTAATTCTTTTTTTTTTTTTTTTTTTTTTTGGTTTTTGGAGCAGGGTGACAGGGTTTCTCTGTGTAGCCCTGGCTGTCCTGGAACTCACTCTGTAGACCAGGCTGGTCTCCAACTCAGAAATCCACCTGCCTCTGCCTCCCGAGTACTGGGATTAAAGGCGTGCGCCACCACGCCTGGCTTCAACTTAATTCTTTCAAAACAAAGAGATAAAGGCATGCTCACCACAACAGCATCTACAACAGTAAGGAAGTTTGTAAATTTTCCAAATAAATACCAAGAAAAATTGTCTTATATCCTTTCTGGCCAGAGAAATGATGCTAACAGCAGGCTAGCACAAACCACCTCTAAATCACATGATTCTAACTACAGTGTGGGTGGGGCCTTAAATACATTCCTCACTACTGCGCCTATTTTGAATATCTAACTCAGCATGGAATTCTTAACTCACTGGCTCTGACTCGGAGGCGATTTGCAAAGTCTTAGGTGGAAACACTAACCCTTTCTGGAGTGCTTTCGTTTTAACATTTCTCCAACAATAGCAAAAACTAGATTGTAAAAATCTGAGTTGTTTTCCTTTCTCAATATCCAAAATAAGTTAACACACCAGCAGTGGTGGGACTCTTTTAACCCAATGAGTATCGGTGAGGTGGGCTCTAAACAACAGGCAAAGAGTCTCACAACTGTATTGTGGGAACGTGCCATGAAGTGGAAGCATTTCAGAGCAACCGAAATTTGTAGCGGTATTTAGGTGTTTTGTTGTTGTTGTTGTTGTTATTTCTTTTCATTGTTTTAAGACAAATAATGCTTTGTTTTCTCGTTCTTTGTAAGAGTTCATGTCTAGGTGTGAGAAATGCTCTTGCTATAAAGTATCATTACATCGCATATATGGACATAAGTAATGCATATCAATAAAAATACTTTAACTTGTAAACATTAGTCAAAAGATAATCTATTTTTAATGACAATACACGAAGTAGAATTATAGGAATATTACTGTTCCAGTTCTATATTCTGTTCTTAGGGGATAGAGCACTTGCCTAGTGTATTTGAGGCCTGAGATTTGATTCACAGTCCTGAAAAACAAAAGTCAATTCTAATTTAATATCAGGAAGTAACATTTGGCTAAAAGCCAGTGTTATGTTTGTATAGACATTTATGAGCCAATCATAAAGCAGTTTCTAGTCAAGTGAATTGTCTTCTCTTTTTTTGTTCAGATTTAATTTGGACAAGAGTTAGAAAAATGATCTGCAGAGCATCACCTCCCACACAACCCCACCTGGACCAACCTCTCCTTTTAACAGTCACTCTCTGGTAATCAGAAAATCACTCTGTTGTCCAAGTTGGGTGCAGCCATAATTCTATTCCTAAACTAAGACAGATCTGGAGTTGAACCTAGAACAAGCCGCTGTAACTCGGTGTGTTCTTTACAGAGAAACTAGGAGCATCTGGGCAGTTAGGTTCCGTGGATCCTTCTGCATGGTGAATTTAATGTTTTAGATTGGAACCTTTTGCTTTCAGTGCAGAAAACAGAATAGGCATCACGGTGACAAAAGTAAATGAACAAACCTCTGTGGAAATTTTAGGACGGTCTGAGAAAAGAATCATTTTAATATTGCTTGCTGATACCATTCTTTTTCTTCTGTGTGGTCATGCAGGAGGCACAGAGGTTCATGTGCTCACAGATAAGCACCAGAGAAACCGGGAATGTTAAACACACACAAAGAAAGGGATGTATAACCCGGTTTCCACCCAGAAGGCTGGGAATGAAGGTGATGATTAGCCTAGATGACTTCTGAACTATCTCTAAAGCTGGGCCACACCTTCCTCCTGCTCCCTTACTAATAGGTCCAGAGGTAGATAATAGGCTAGTGACCTTTGTGCTATCTGTATGACGGAAACCACACCAGATCCTCCCCGTAGGCCATTAAGATAATGCATGTAGTCTACTTAAAGACCCCATCTTTATAGAAATGGCATGTACTTTGAAAAGAGTTTTGATATAATTATGCCTTAAGTTTTATTATGCACAGGCAATTATGTTTCCCCCAAATGGTACAGTATTTAAAGATACCTAAAATAACCTTTTTGGTGTCATACTCTAAGAATTTGAGTCCTGTTGAGTTGGACTTCCTTCTGGCCTCTGGCAGATCATTACCTATCACAGCCATGAAGATGTCCTTTGCAGAGACAATCCACACACACACACACACACACACACACACACACACACACACACAAACACACACATTTGGGAGTCTTGCATTCTATGAAAAGGGTTGAGCATTTTTTTCATAAATTTAAAGAATCTTAACCCAAATAAAAAATGATTTCAGCAATCTGAGAAAACTAGCTCATACCCGTAAGGCCAGTTCCTGAGAGACTGAAGCAGGCAAACTGCCAGAATTTCAAGGACACTTTACCCAAGAAGGAGAACTTATCTAAACAAACACACAAACAAACAAACAAGCAAGCAAGCAAACACAAGAGTCTTGTCATGCCAGGGCTTCTTATCCGAGGGACTTTACAAATAAAGCCTTTCTTCACTTCTTTAGGACAGAGTTTACTCTGTAGCCCAGGCTATCTACCCAAGAATATACTCTTTAAAGAAAAACAAAGATCTATTTATCTTAAAAACTCACGAGCCCAGGAAACAAGCACTGCTCCAGAGCCTTGCAAACAGAGCAAGGCTGGCTGGCTAAGGAGCCTTGCAAAGGGAGCAAGGCTGGCTGGCTAAGCAGCCCGGAAAAGCCTTGTCAGACAGGTGGTGATCCCTCACCTCACAGCTCTGAGGACTGGCTGTAGCTCATTAAGAAACTGGTAGTGACTGCCGAGACTTTCCCACATGGCTGGTGATTGCGTGTAGCTTCAGATGCAGCCTGTGACTGTGTCTTAGCACAAAGCTTCAGTTGGTGGCTAGATGTTAGGGGGCAACTTATTAGGCTGGCTATTCTCTACAATAGCCAGGCTTTGTTCTGAAAAGACAAGGTCTTGTTAATCACCACTTGCCTGGTGAAAAATGAAGTGAAAAAAAAAAAAGGCATCTTGTTGAGAAACCCCTAGAGGAATTTTGGCCCAGTAGTTCCAGCTAATGTATCCGTTCCTTACAGATCCTGCTCTGGGGACTTCTTGATCATTAAGTAAGTGATTCTTTTCCCATGCTCCTCAGGGAGATACTGATAAGAAGAGAAAAAAAAAAGTGAAGGTGAGTTGAACGACTTACACAACAATGACTTAATTATAATTTAATCAATAATTTACTGGTCTGTAATAGTTTGTGAATACATAGACACATGCACTGCATTTTGAGTGAACATGCCAACCTGCCATTTTTAACTGCTTTCATCCTAAAATTATGGTTGAAACATGATCTCTAAATTGAGTACAAAGGTTAAGATAAGTATTTTTCAATGTTCTGGTGAAGCTATTTCTGTGTAACAAATTACTTCTAAAACTGAGAAGCTTAAAACAATAAAAATGAATTGTGTTTGGTAGGGCTCAGAATTCGGGATGGCTTAGTTGAACAGTCCAGCTTAGGTTCTTGTATATTTGTCATGTGACATGCCTCTGATAATGCTCATCTAATATTTGCCGACATGGTAGCAAATTAATTCTGTCTAATGCTACATGATGTTGGCACTAAATTCTTTCAATACCAACCCCAAGAGTTTCCTGAGTGACCTCATGTCACAACAACACAACAGCTGCTATCCCTTAAGGGAAATAATGTAAGAGAAAACAAAATGGAGACTTTTGAATATTGTTCTGCCATTAGCACAGTGTCCTATTGATTGTAGAACCAGGAAGGTGAATGTCAAAGACACAAGGAAAGGTATCAGAGACACTCACCTAGAGCCTGAGTCCCACCATATTCCTGGCTCTCTAATTATTCATCTTCCTCCTTATCTCAGAACAATCAGTCCATAGTCTTCTCATGGAAGTCAGGTCCATGTACCAATGAGGCTCTACCAGTGTAATTCCACAGATACCGCTCTTCACCCATTAGCTCTCCCCTTCCAAAGGCTCCACAAGCATACTCATCACCTAATGGTAGTGCATGCGACACAGGGTGACTGCTATGTCTATTCTCCTTCAAAAAGAGGGAAGCTAAGATGCAGAAGGGGACACATCTACAGGACTTCTGAAGGCTCTTCCATGCAAAGGTTGAGACTGTAAATGCACTGCTTTTCAAATGAAGCCACACTCCATTTGCTCCACAATGTGCTGTTGGCACAGATCTACATCTATTTAGTGTGTAGTGTTGGGGATTGTACCTGCACATGGAAAAGAATGAAAATCTCTGTTAAAAAGTTTCCATTCAAAATGGTTTATGTTTTGTGTTGGGTACAGATTGGAAATAGGTAACATAACACTGTTTATGCACCACATCATCTGGTAAAGTTATTCACAGAAGGCATACGCAAGGCTCGAGGTTTGTTCTTATGAAGCAGAGGTCTTCGTGTGTAATTGAATTTATAGTATAGGGGTTCATAATACTGCCTTATATCTGTTGGTGAAACACCTTCTTCCAGATCAAAGACACAATAATGGGGTTTGTTTGTTTGTTTTTAAATTTTAGATTCATATTAGTCATCCAAGGCAGTCCCAAGCTTAGTTTTGGCACTAGAAATCCTTCAGTAGGAATCATGGATTTACTGATTACTAATAGTGTGGCCCTGAAAGGTCATTCCCCCCAGCCTCCTCATCCTCTAATGGAGACACTGAAAAGATTAAATGAGATAAGGGATATAAAACATCTGTACACTCAGCCCAGAGTAAGTTCTACAATTATTATCATTATCTAAAATTATGGGAATTATCTGATCATTTCACTATTCTTTGTAGAAAGTTTTCCCATCTGTAAAATTAGAGGTTGCTCTTGATTTCTTGGGTTCTATACAGCTCTTTAAACCTTCAGTTTTCCAGCCCAGTTACCTGAGTAGCTTCCCATTCACAGCAATCATTGCATTTGCCTAGTATTTTAAACTTCAAAATCTGTTCACAGCTATTACCTCTTTAGGTCCTTTTTGTCATTCTTCGAAGCAAGAGTGCAAGACAAACCATATCATCTTCATTTGACTAATAGGGAAATGAGATGAGGAACAGTTAGTTGTAACTTTCCCAGAGGAATTGATTGCAGAGTTAAAACTAGAGGAATGTGACCCTAAGAGGGAACACAGCCACCCTGCCTCACCACCACTCCACTACCATTCACACACACATACACACACACACACACACACACACACACACACACACACCAGCTCCTTTCTCCAGGCAACATGGGTTTGCTTAGCATTCAATTTCCTTTCTTTTTTTATCTCAGAAAATATAATAGTTTTTAAAAGTTCCCAAGAAATGTTAAAGATATTGACTATAAAAAAAAAACAGTTTTGAGCAAGGCCATAGGTAGACAGGAAGTAGAGTCTGCCTCACCTGTCCACACCCATCCGAAAAGGAACATTCACCTCGACCTCTCCATGACACACTCTGATGTCATATCTACTGATAACTCACTGCTAGGTCCATGAGCTGTGCCTTACGTTTCAACAGCAGGATGTGAGTAACTGTTCACTTCATTAGTTTCTCCCTGGACTGTTGTTTCCAGTTCTAGCCAAGATTTCAAAAGAGTGGTTGAGTTTCTTGCTCTCACTTGGTAGTCCTGTGTAGAAACCAGTGACTAGGAAACCTGCCCCGAGAAAATTCAGGATGTGGATTTGCTGACATCAGGTTTGTCACTGAGGTTGGGAGCCAGCACAGAGGCTCAGGAGATGCCTGCAGGGCTGTCGATAGCATTCCACCAGTGAATAACACCCTGCTTTGCTGAGGGCACAGGGCCAAAATGTTGGTCACATATTGACTTTTCCCTGGAGGCAATTACCTGTTCACGTCCCCAGTCCAGCATGACACAGGTTTTCTAAAACAAGCAGCGCCAGCTCTCTGGCCCTTTGTTTAGTCAAGGCACTTACTGCTATTTTGGTACCCACAGATGATGGCTATCCCTGGTTTCAGAGTTTGCTGGGCACGGCCTGTCCTTATTGAATTATTGTGGATGATGAAAGAGCTTTTTTTCTCATTTTCAAAATACAAAGAACATATCATCTGGAAAACCCTGTTGGCTGGAAGAAGATGTGCTAGACCCTAAATGACAGTGTAAAAACCCAGCTGTGCCTTTACCAAGTCATCTGTCCTTGCACTTTTATCTTAGTCTAAGGAAATGTTACTCATCTATAGACCACTGTAGGTATGCTTCTTGAAAATTATAGGTGTTATGCATATTTAAATAATAACTGTTTACTATAGCATAGTGTCCTTTTTGAGGATCCAATGTCAGGACGTGACATGTTGAGAGATAGGGGATTTTTGTTTCATTTTGTTTTTATAGCCCTGGCTGTCCTGGAACTCACTTTGTAGACCAGGCTGACCTGGAACTCAGAAATCTGCCTGGCTCTGCCTCCCGAGTGCTGGGATTAAAGGCGTGTGCCACCATGCCCGGCGAGATAGGGGATTTTTAAAACTTCTATTGAAATACCTTGATTAAAAATGTATTTCTGGTTCTATGGATTGTATGGTGATTTCCCTTTACTTAGCAGATAAGTATATACCTACCATGTTTGGCTTTCTGGGTGAGTATATACCATGTTTGGCTTTCTGGGTCCGGGTCTGGGCCTTGCTCAGGACGATTCCCCCTCCCCCCCTTGGTTTATCCATTTACCTGCAAATTGCGTGTTGTGCCTTTTTTTCTGCTACCATAACGGGGACCCTCAAGCCTTTTTCTTATGTACAGCATAGGCAGAAGGGTTAGCTAGTCTCAATAGGAGGGCTCTGCAGGCCTGCAGGTGAGCACTCTTAGGCAGGAAACAGGAAAGGATACAGCAGTTGCAAGTTTTGTAGACACTGGTCAGCCACTTGCACCAGGTTTTGTCATCCCTTGGAGCCTCATGTAGGGAAAGCTATGTCATTCCCATGGGGCTAAGGCACTGAGGTCTTCAACAGGGCCATGCCCCTGTCAACAGTACATATTCACTCTTACCTCTGACCTCACTAACTCAAGTCTTTCTTCCTCTGCTCCCTCCAGTTGCCCATATGCCTTTGCTTCTTCTAAGTTCAGTGACATTTACGTGCCTTCTTCTTGCCTTATCCTCCTCGTCTTCCACCAATGGTATTGTAATATATCTTCAAGGGAGAAGTGCTTAGGTTTGTGACCTGGGTAGCAAATGTAGGGAGGAGTGAAAATCAAGGAAGATTTTAAAACCAGCATGGGAGAAGTGTGCACAGAAGAACAGCATCTTGTTACAGGTTAATTAGGGAAGGAGAAAAAAAGAAGGCCCACTAGAAGACCATCAGTTGAGAAAGAGAAGTGTCATGGAAGAATGTGCGGTAGGACATTGTGGAACTTGACAGTCCCGAGGAGTTGCTCATTGGTCCTCACCTTTTCTAAGAACCATGTCTGCTGAGGTCCTTTCAGGACTAGCATCTAGTGCAGGAGCTATGGTGTGCACTGGGGTGAAGAACCCTAAGGAAGTTCTCTTTATCAGACTGTCTTTATACAGCAATGGTCTATACAAGCCTGGCCTAGCACCTTAGAGCATGCTCCCTGCAAACACTGTAGACACCATGCTGGGACAGAAGCTATTCAGAGCCCCTGTGGACCAATGCCTCCTAACAAGGAATGCTTTTTTCTACTAAACAAACAACCAATATAATGCACAGCGTTCAACTGAACACTTTATACTATTCCCACATTGGCTACTTACAAATTAGAGTATTTCATAAGGCTATTAATATCCTTATACAAGTAGTAAAGGAGAATAGGTAATAAATTCCCAAAATAAATAAATACCCAAAGTATATGTTTGTTCCTTTTTTCCCTGTGTATTGTTGTGGGGTTTTTGTAGCATAATATTTCTAGTAAGGTCTAATTTTCAGTAGAGAATTTAATCCCTAAATTAAAACAAAATTAGTCGAAAGGATTCTTTTTCACTATTTAACACACGATTTCCAAACTTCATAGTTTGTTCTTGGAATGTTCTAGAACTACCACAGGTAAAACTAATAATATAGAGTAGTTGTAATATCTAAAAGCAGACTTTGAAGTAAGTCATAAATATTCCAAGGCAATTTTTATTTACCTTTTTATGTTTTATGTGTGTTTATTTTATGTATATGTGTGTATGCCTGAGTCTATGTATATGTACCATGTGCATGAACCAAGGCAATTAAAAAGTGTTTATTTTATGTGTATGTGTGTCTTGCCTGCATGCATACATGTGCACCAAGTGTATTCCTGATATCCACGGAGGCCCAGAGATGGTATAGGAGCCCCTAGAACTGTGGTTATAGATGGTTCTGAACTGTCATCTGAGTTCTGTAAATGAAACCCAGCTGCTCCCCAAGGATAGCAAGTGTTCTTAACTGCTGAGATATTTCTAAAACCAGACAACTTTATTTTGTGAGACAGGGTCTCATGTAATCAAAGTTGGCCACGAACTTACTAAGAGATCACAAATGACCTTGAATTTCTGATCCCTGCCTCACACCCCCGAATGCTGAGACTATAGGTACATGCCATATCCAGTTTATTCTATGTGGGATATCATGTTAGACAAGCACTCTAACAACCATGCTGAGAAACATACGAGGAGAAGAAATTACTCAATGTATTTTTACCTGGAATTAATATTACCCAGCTCCATCGAGCTAGTTCTCTCTCCAGGGCAAAGTTTGTAAGTATTACTGCCCAGTTTCCGAGTTCCTAAGTAACAGCAGTTTTAGATACTTGGAACTAGTACCTCATGGGAGTGGTGACAATGGATGTGACAAGAAAGAAAGAAAGAAAGAAAGAAAGAAAGAAAGAAAGAAAGAAAGAAAGAAAGAAAGAAAGGAAGGAAGGAAGGAAGGAAAGAAGGAAGGAAGG
>NC_034593.1:53896812-53953102 GCF_900095145.1 Mus pahari
AGAGAGAGAGAGAGAGAGAAAAGAAGAAGAAGAAGAAGAAGAAGAAGAAGAAGAAGAAGAAGAAGAAGAAGAAGAAGAAGAAGAAGAAGAAGAAGAAGAAGAAATCCTTCAATTGCTCCCTTTCTATCTCCTGTGGCAAGAAGTAAAAGTAAAAGATCATATGCACAAGACATCATATAGAAGTTTCCAGAAATAGAATCTACAAGCACTGGATACAAAGGTATACTTTTCAAGGATCAGATCCTAAAGCCAAAAGGAATTAATTAGTAAAGATATCTTTGAAAGACTGTGGCCCTAATACCTAACTGTAAATGCTGGTCATGGTGGGATGTGAGGAGACTTGATGAATGGGAGCCATTGTTACTGTTTGCTCTCACCAAGCCCAACCCCTTTGCAGAACCAGCACAGGCTTCTTGAACTAGTATTCCCCTGAAAGCTCTTGAGTGAAGAGCTTCCTCTCTGTAAGTGACTCCGTTGGGGATCAGAACAATCCCCTCTTCTTTGTGGTTACAGGAGTAGAATATTCTTGGTGAAAAGTGAGTGGGATATGCATGCGGTTTTGGGTACAGTTTGTTTATACGTCATACTTCATAAGAATGTTGCCCCGGACACAGTGAATGAGACTCATTAAAGGAAGGTGCTGTAGCTGGGTGAAACTGCCCTTCCCACTTCTCCGGCACAGAGCTCAGCCAGCTAGAGAAACCAAAGGTTAGGGGAAGATGACTTGGCATGACTCAGGTGGAAGGAAGCTGACTGAAAGGAAATCCCCTAGCTTGTTTTGCGAGGTCAGCAGTCCTCTAGGATGGAAACCAGGAAGATTGCGAGGTGTTGAGGTAACCCTCCTCTGACTCAGTCTTGTTTACACCCACGCCAGACAGTTTCTTCAATCTCCTCTTGAGAAAATACAAGAGTTTTGCAGTGAGTCCTTATTTGAACGCTGTTTGTACTTAGCAAATGCTTTCCTTATATGTTTTTCTTTCTCCCCCCTCCCCATTCCTTGAAATGCCTCCAGTAACAATACGAAATGCTAGGATGTAAAACAAAGAAACAACTGAAAAGGTCTACTCCTCTTTAAATCCTAAGCATTCCTCCATGTGAAACATCTTTCTAAGCCCCTAGATACTTGGGAAAGCTTGATGAAGGGGAACAGACAAAACTTTCCAAAGCAGAAGAAACCTGAAAGTTATTGTCATCAATTTCTCATGTCTACAGATGGGGAGAAAACAAGGAAAGCCTGAAGAGGAACCATTTCTTGCTGGGGTTAAAATACAGCAAGATATGAGGAGCTAGATTTTAGGGGTTTGGTTACTAATCTTAGTGTTTAAAAGTTTACAAATCTAGAAGGTGCCACATTCTTTATGGGGCACAGAGTCTTCAAATTTATAAAAATCTCAGATTTTTAGAATGCAAACTAGCCCAAATGGATTTGTCCTGAGTTTGAATGGCAATGACCATGCAGTTCACCTCAGGCTGTAGCCCCAACCTTTAGCCTCATGGCTCTCCTCCTGAGTCTCCTGGAGCTTTGCTTTAAAACAATCTGCAAAGCACCAGTGTTTCCTGGTGTTCTCATTTAATTACTGAGAATGCTAAGGCCCAACGAGGAGAAGTAGAGGCTGAGTGCTCAGGAAATTAGAAGCCAAGTAAGTCACTCCTATCTTGACAACTTTGGAATCAAAGCAAATGTCTGCATTTAAACCCTATGGAACAAAGAAAGGTTGTGCATTTCTTCAAGGAGAAGCATACAAACAGCATCTTTCTTTTTCTTTTCTTTTCCTTTTTGACCTACTTTTTTTTTCAACTTTTTTTTATTAGATATTTTCTTTATTTACATTTCAAATGCTATCCCGAAAGTTCCCTATACCGTCCCCTCACCCTGCTCCCCTACCAACCCACTCCCACTTCTTGGCCCTGGCATTCCCCTGTACTGGGGCATATAAAGTTTGCAAGATCAAGGGGCCTCTCTTCCCAATGATGGCTGACTAGGCCATCTTCCACTACATATGCAGCTAGAGACACGAGCTCTGGGGGTACTGATTTGTTCATATTGTTGTTTCACCTATAGGGTTGCAGCCCCCTTCAGCTCCTTGGGTACTTTCTCTAGCTCCTCCATTGGGGGCCCTGTGTTCCATCCTATAGATGATTATGAGCATCTACTTCCGTATTTGCCAGGCACTGGCATAGCCTCATACGAGACCGCTATATCAGGGTCCCTTCAGCAGAATCTTGCTGGCATGTGCAATAGTGTACAGATAGCATCTTAATCAGAAGTTGCAGGGCCCAGGATGCTAAAACCAAACTCCCAAGTTTTCAGGTTAGACTTCTCACAGAGAGTGTAGTTGAAGTGTAGAACTCTGAACTGGGGTTATAGGAACCACCCTACTCGCTTCCTCCCCTGTGTCATTTTTTTTTATGACTTTTAGATTGTATACTGTAAAGGCCACAGAATGCATATGATGAACTTTCAGTTGCTCATCATTCCTACATGGCCAGATTTCATCTATTGAACCTAGGGACTGTATTTGTGATGATCTGGTTTTCATTATATGCATATCTGAAACTTGAATTCCAGGTCCTAGGAGAGGGCAGCAGTAACTGCCCTCCCCACGGTTCACTGCACTGAGCACTGGAGACAGAGACTCTTTGTGTTAAAATGCTGCTATACGGGGGAGAAAAACAAACACCACTTCACAACATGCAGCAAAACTCAGTAGACGCGGCAAGGGTTCATTTATTAAAGAGCAGCGGTGAGTCAT
Organism: Mus pahari; assembly: GCF_900095145.1. Taxonomy (NCBI): domain Eukaryota; kingdom Metazoa; phylum Chordata; class Mammalia; order Rodentia; family Muridae; genus Mus; species Mus pahari. The sequence continues at coordinate 53,899,566 of NC_034593.1, forward strand.
CCACGAGCCCCAGGTAGACCAGCTGATGCTCCAGATGTTCTGACGAATTTAAAGAAATCCCTTAGGTTGGTGAAGTTCCAGCTTTCCTTTGGCAGGTCCGACTCTCCAGCATTGCTCCCGATCCAAGGAAACAACTCATCAGTCAGATCTCACCAGCCTGAAGCAAGCTTCACACTCACCTTAGTGTGTGAAGGAGAACGCCAGTTTCTCAGCCTGTCAGCTGGGATACTCAAAGGTAGACCTTGAGAATAGTAATTTTCCTTTACATGAAGATCACTGTTCTCTCTCTGGAGCTCAGTGAGGGCCAAGTCAGTGTGCAGCTCACAGTTGAGGCATGGGATAGCACTACCGTAGCACCCCCATGGGCATGTGTGACAATACATCCTCATGTAAAACTGGAATCTCTGGAGACATGTGCCTATGTGGGATATCCCTAGTATCTTAAGGAGGTTAGAAATGCACCTAGACTCTACAGATAACAGCTGTTCCTTGGGAATGCATTGCTAATGCATCAGAACTATACATTTCTGATTTGAGTTATGAAAGGCCCTGGAGCACCCTCAGTGATCTAGCATAGATGTAAGTAGGCAAAGTAAATGGACAAAAATTTAAAGTGCATGCAATAATACAAAGTAAATTACCTTCAAGTAAATTTAGGAAATATGTGAGCAAGAGAGAAGAAGATGGAATGGGTGAATGGGCTTTACTAAAGGGGAATCAATCCATGGCATTGGGAAGGAAACATGAGACGGTCTATTTCTTCCTTTCTGCGTGCCTGCATCTGACCCCTAAGTGAATCCACACTGGAATCAGCCATCTCCTGAATGGGCCTGGTATCATCAGACTCAAAAGGTCAGATCGAACCATCCCATTTTGCTCCAGTTGTGTGTGTGCAAATTGTGTGTGTGATTTGCAATCTTGTTACTGTTATAATTCACTCAACTCTAATAAGAAATGAAATCCTTTCCTCACCTATAAAGAAAGATATATAATGGAGAAGCTCTAACCCAGAGGTTAAAGTCCATTTATTCATTCTATACTTATTCAACAAATATTTATTTATTTATTTTCATTATCTTTTTATTAGATATTTTCTTTTTTTACATTTCAAATGCTATCCCCTTTCCTAGTTTCCCCTCTGAAAATCCCCTATCCCCTCCCCCCTCCCCCTGCTCCCCAACCCACCCACTCCCATTCCAGGTCCTTACCATTCCCCTATATTGAGGCATAGAGCCTTCACAGGACCACAGGCCTCTCCTCCCATTGATGACCAACTAGGCCATCTTCTGCTACATATATAGCTAGAGCCACAAGTTCCACCATGTGCTTTCTTTGATTGGTAGTATAGTTCCAAGGAGCTCTGACGGTACTGGTTAGTTCATATTGATGTTCCTTCTATGGGGCTTCAGTCCCCTTCAGCTCCCTGGGTATTTCTCTGGCTCCTTCATTGGGAACCTTGTGCTCTGCTCAATGGATGGCTGTGAGCATCCAGTTCTGTATTTGCCAGGCACTGACAGAGCCTCATAGGAGACAGCTATATCAGGCTCTTGTCAGCAGACTCTTGTTGGCTTCTGCCTAGTGTCTGGGTTTGGTGGTTGTTTATGGGGTGGATCCCCAAGTGGGGCACTCTCTGGGTGGTCATTCCTTCAGGCTCTGCTCCAAACTTAGTCTCTGTAACTCCTTCCATGGGTATTTTGTTCCCGATTCTAAGAAGGAACGAAGTATCCACACTTTGGTCTTCCTTCTTCTTGAGTTTCATGTGTTTCGCAAATTGTATCTTGGGTATTCTAAGTTTCTGGGCTAATATCCACTTATCAGTAAGTACATATCATGTGTGTTCTTTTGTAATTGGGTTACCTCACTCAGGATGATATCCTCCAGATACATCCATTTGCCTAAGAATTTCATAAATTCATTTTTTTTAATAGCTGAGTAGTACTCCATTTATTAATCTCTTAGTACAACCAGGTCTGACATAAATGTAAGCAGGCAAATTGAGTAAATAAAGCATAACTTCATGAGTTCTGTTTATATGGCCTGAAATGACCATGATTAGGGGGCTTGTAGATAGTTCACATCTGTTGTGATAGATGGGATAAAAGACTGGGACAAAGAACAACTTAATGGAGAAAAGGTATACTTAACTCACAATTCTAGGTTAAAGTACATTATTGTAGAGAAGTTATGGCAGCAGTGACTTGAAGCAGTCACATCATATCCACAGTCAAGAGCAGAGATAAATCAGTGCATGAGTGCTTCTCTCCCATCAGCCTCCTCTCTACACTTAGGTATCTGGAACCCAAACGCACGAGACAGTAGCATTCATAATGGGAAGGTTGCCCACCTCAATTAAAGCAAACAGGACCCCAGGTGGTGGTAGCATCCGCCTTTAATCCCACCACTCCGAAAACAGAGAACATCCAAGCCTACACCAAGACACCCTGTCTGAAAAGACAAATAAAGCAACCAAGATAATGCCCCATATCCCATAGAGAGGCCCACAGGCCAACAGGATGTAAACAATCCTTTTAGACTCTCTTCTCAGATGATTCTAGATTGTGTATCTAAACCTGAGAATTTAGACTAAGTACAAGAAATGACATGTTTCCTATGAAGAGCCTTGATCGATCTAACTCTTACATCCTAAGAAGAACCACAACTGGTCATACATACCTGTCACCCAGCACTGGGCAGGTGAGGCAGGAGAATTTTGAGTCTAAGCCCCACCTGAGCTACAAATGGAGTCTTATCAAGAAACAATTTAAGCCACTCTATATTAATACATCTATGTTCAACTAAAATTTATTTACAGATAGTAAACTTTACATTTTAAAGTTTTTACATTATCATTAAATATACTTCATCTATTTTAATTTACAAAAAAGTTACAAACCATTCTTAATTTGTGAACAATACAAAGGAAGCTGGAAGTCAGATCTGTTCTATAATATGCCCTCTGTCAACTCCTGGCTACGTGCCTCAGGGACAAAGCTTTGCTGTTATTCTGAAGAAAGGTTGGTACTCCTCCCAGAACATCTGGGTTAGGGGTATAGCTCAGTGGTAGCAGACATGATTTGCCCTGTCAAGTTTCTGGGTTCAATGTCAGGCACCCCAAAAATATTTTTTAAAAAGCTTCATGAATGAGGAGAACCCAATTATGTGACATACTGAGAAAAAAAGGGGAAGAGGGAGGGAGGGGAAGAGGGAGGGAGAGAGACAGTGCCTGAAGCCATGACACCATCGGATCCCTCAGGACTCCATGGTGCATATGATTGTATATAAAGTCTTGCCAAGAAGTAAAATACTGACTTTGAAAACCTGCAAAATGCTTGAGCTATTATATGTGTGGGCATTGATCGCCGGCCATAAGGAGAAAAATATGGTAGGACGAAATGGCACAAACGAAGCATAAATAATCTCTTAGCAGAATGTCAGACTCTCCTCCAGTCATTATCTCTTTAGAATAAGTGGGTTCTTTCCCCTTCTGTATAGTGACTTGGCAGAAAAAGAAAAGAATCATGTAAAGTCTTTGTGTTGATTAAAATGAATTATCCTGTGAAAATGATAGCATTTTTCATTGAATGATTTAACCATATGTCTGTGTCATTGAGAATGTTGCCATATGTTTGCCAACCAAATATCATAATTCATTTGGGTGGGATTTGTGCAGTGAAATCATGAGTGAGGATGAATAAAACATTATGTATTTATATATACATTTAGAGTCTATTCTTCTAGATCTCTCCTTACATTTTGCAATGGGGTTGCTTGTGCTGCCATAGACTTGTGAAGTGACCATCTGGGCAGTGTGGTTGGAGAACATCCATAAAAATGATTGATGAGAAGAAATAGCCAAATACTGCTTTGTATACTGGCTTTTGTGAACTCATACTTCATCTGTGATTTCAAAGCTGAAGATGGAAAAAAAAAGTAGAAAAGGATTACCTGCAGAGTCACCTCATGGAGCAAAGATTATTACTTCTGCCTGTGTTTCAGAGCCATGTCAGAACTACACGTTTTACCCAGATGCCATGAAGAGGAACATTTCCTTCATGTTAAAACGGTACCCAGAGAACACGCCCATCTGTCTGCTGCAAGAATGTGTACAAGCCCCTTGTTTATCAGAAGAATCTAAAGTGTTAGTGAGAATTCAAATATGCCAAGAAAAAGAAATAAATGAAAATTATGACAAATAGTGTTTGATACCTAAAAGGCATAGCCTAGCATATTATATCAATATGTTCAAAAAAAAAAAACCCACAGAAGATGACTGTGGTTCCTCTAGCATGGAAAGGAGAATGCTAAATACCATAAAGCAGTTGGTGTCTACTTCACAGTTTTCCTCATTAGACAACCTCTCAAGTTGCATAGGCACTTACCACTGGGGCCTTACATCAATGCATATTTAAATTTTGAGCACCCTAGGTTTTATTGTGAGGTGTTGTCATTTTTATACAGCCTCAATTACTAGACATCTACATAAGATTTACACATGAAACAAATGACTTAAGTGTTTGCCCCAATTTTTACTTTTATTAAAAATAATAACTTCAAAGAACTCTATTGTAATCAGAGAAGTTAAAGAAAAACCTGAAATGCAGGGAGACAGCGCTGAAGGAGAGCTGTAGGAGAGAAGAGAATGGTTCATTTTTCTGAAAGAAATCTAGGTTGCTTCTGGGTGAGCTGTCCTTGGAGCTGAGCCTGTAGCAGCTGAGGGTACAGCAGTAGGTTGCAGTTTAATACAAGGGAAAGCAGTGTTTAGAACTGGAATGATCATTTGGATTCACTTCTCTGGTTGCTGTTTATAATTATAAACAACAAACTTGCAAACATATATTTATCATAAATATTTGACGTCAAACTTTTTCTGAAGCAGATATTTGTGTGACTCCTATCCTCCTGAGTAACGCGAGACGAAGCCTGAGAAACGCCCCCAAAGTCACCTGTCAGAATCAGCATCTGAGCATGGTACTGACAGGAGCCCTCCTCTCAGTTCATGCTCTGTCTCTGCATTCATAATAATTCCTAAAGAGTTACTTAGTATTATTTTATGCACATGAGTGCTTTACCTGCATGCATGTCTGTGCACTATGTGCTTGCAGTGCCCAAGAGGTCAGTAAGGGGAATTGAATTCCTTGGATCTGGAGTTACAGACAGCTGTGATCTACCATGTGGGTGCTGGGAATTCAATCCCAATTGTTTGGAAGAGTAGCCAGTGCTCTTAATTGCTGGGTCATCTCTCCAACACCTGCAATCAGTTTTTAGCCAAGAGTCCATCATTTTCATTTAGTTTGACCCCATAATCTATAAGGTTGGGGAGATGACTCAGTGGCTAAGTGCTTGTTCTGCAAGTGTGGAGACTGAAGACAAGACTCCCATAAATACAGGGCAGTCATTTACCTGCCATGCAGAGACAGGGCCTCTCTAGGGCAATCTGGATAGATAGAATAAGTGGAATTGGCAAGATCTGGTTTCAGTGGGAGACCCTACCTCAACAAATAAAGTGCAGAGCAATTGAGGAAGGCAATGCCCTATGACAAAACTTCTACTGGAAAGACAAGAAAGGAACTTGTATCGGCTTAGGACACCCCAAAACCTAATTGTCTGCGTAAAGATTTCTTTTTCCCAGAGAGACAAAGGGTAAGGAATAAGAAACAAAGACAGGAGATAGAGGATGACAGAGAAGGGGAATGGAACAAGGGAGAGGGGGGATATATGCAATGGGAGGACTGCCTCTGGATAGAGAGGAGGCATGTGACACATGAGAAAATGGTAGCTCATAAAGGGAAAAGGGAAAATCCTGTGTTAGGATGAGTTGTTTGATTTTGATTGGGTCTGTTAATTAGGTCAGCCAAAGGGGGCTTTTGATTGCTGGACTTCAATATTTTGATAGCTAAACCTTGGTAGTCAGCCTTAGGAGGAGGAAGTGGCCAAACAAGGGAATAGACTTTGGTGGCTAGCTGTAGGTTTCTAGCAAGGCCTGCCAGAGCCAAGCTCATCATGCTAGGGCTGGCTAAAATCCCTTCAAGATACATTACACTACTCACACCAGATAGGGAACCCACAACAGAATAGAATGAGGATCACACCAAAGTTCAACTTGGTGAACCAATAAGTTTTATTGAGGATACCAGAAAAATATGGGTGAGGGTTACTTACAGCAGAAAAAATGACTAAAAGACAAATGCATCACTAAAGTCCACACTGCACATGCTACAGGCAGCTCAACAAGTTCATGAGTGTCCTTTGCAGGTGCCATTGTTGGTCTGAACCTCTCCCATACATCTTGGCTGATTTCTGTTTCTTCCAGGAAGCTGGCCTGCCCTCAAGAGTTGTTTTTATAGCTTAGCTAGTCTGAGAAGGACTCTCAGCTTTTATTGCCTACTCTACCCTGGCATGGAGGGACCTAGTGACTCTAGTCAATTTCACAGACTTCCTAAAGCCATTTTGAGTTGTTGACCTTCATGTTTAAGGAACTTCTCTGCAAGGTTGAATGTTTCAGTCTCCAAGGAAACTGTTACACAAGGGTCATCAATCTCTATTTTTGGCCTCCACAGACATATACACATATATGCATACACATATATGCACACATCTACACATGTATGCACATTTATACATATATACATATGCATACATATATGCATATACACATATACATATATACACACATGTAAACACAACACACTCATTAAGGAAAAGAATAGAGTTCAACGAATCAAATGCTATTTCTGTATGCTACTGTAGTCAAGAAAGGAATGTTGTAACTGGACATAATGCACAAACATAATTGCATGTGTGTAGATATATGCTTACATGTTTATACAATCTGTTTGACAATTAAAAAGAATTAATATGTAGAAGTACTGTAGGACATGAAGTGGGTTTGTAATTTGTAAAAAGTAACTTGACATCAATAGTATGAGGCCACATAGCCAAGTTGACAATAGCACTAGTGATGGTACCCACTATTGGAGTGGTCTGGGGCAGTGGCAACGGTCAGAGAATAAAGTAAAAGGAAATCAGAGTGAACTCTCTGAGTGCACGGCACGCAGTCATCCTCACCAGACACTCCGTACTTCAGAGACTTGGGAAAGGAGATGCACAACCATAGTAAACCATAACGAGGTTACAGAGGCCTCCCAGTGGACAGCAGGTCTGACCTCATCAGCCACGAGCAGTATCCCGTTTGTTTAGTAGCTGACTAGATATGTATCAGACACTGCCATGAGCCATGCTGATTGAGATATTTGTTATTAAACACAATGATTTTTAAGTAATAAAATCATTCAGAAGTCATAGAGTGCCAGGGCAATGTCCCGGTCAGTTCTGCTGGATGAGATGCATTCTGCCATGGTACTGAGAAAAAGCAAAAGACATATAGGTTTTATTTTAATTATGCTAATCTTAAGCAGAAGTCCTACAAAAGCTAAAGATGTAATAAAACAACAAAGTCACAGACAAATAGATTTTGGCAAGTACTCATTTTCTATGTTTAACTATGTTGGAGGGCCCACACTGGACAGTTTCACATATGTTATCAGCTTCATGATTTATATATATATATATATATATATATATATATATATATATATATATATATATATATATATATCCACTTAGAGTTAGGATATTTAAGGAAGTTTTGTAAGTTCCATACTTTTGTATAACTTGTCACGCAAAACGTTACCAACTTAAAGTAAGAAACATTTATCTCATTAGGTCTCTTAGGCCAGGAACCTTAGAACAGGTAAGCTGGGTGGTTGTAGCCAAGATTGCTTGTGGAGTTACCATTGATGGGTATGCTGAGGATTAACTTCCAGCTTCTCTGCTTCAGTTGGGTAGCAGTTGCTTCTGCTACCAGATTGGGTAGATTGCAAGAAGGGTCTATTTAAAAGTAATTGATTGGATATTTGGAAGACACAGAGGCTGGCTTGCCCAAGATGAGAAATTCAGGAGAGGCAGAAGCCTCAGTCTGTAACAATCTAACCTAGAGAGCGAACTGCTATCACTTCTTAATGTTCATCATTCTTGCTAGTCATGATGAATTATGGGTGAAGAAATTCCAATGTGGGTGTAGAAAGGTAGGGTGCATGGGAGTTATCCTGAATACTGGTTGTCACAGGCATTTGAGTAAGTTATCTCACATTTTTGAAGCTAGACATTCACATTTTAAAAGTCAGTGAGGCTAAAAGTCCTGGGTTATCTCTATTTCATGAGGTTTTAGAAAGCTGGAGTCAAAATGTAAGCTTTTTCTTTTTTTTTTTTTTTTTTCAGAGTTTTGCGGAAATCTATACATTAAACCCTGATTTGGAATGAAGCTCGTTAGTGGCATATTTGCTGTGAACAAAGTGCTGAGTGAGAGCTTTACTATCATAGACAAATGAACAAGTCTTTGCATGATGTATAACCAACCTAAAAATAAATCAAGGTTTGTAAAGTGCAGTTTGTAATGAAAAGTAAAAGACTGTACCTATCTCTTACATGAAACCAACTGGAGAAGCAGGGTGAAATTCTTCCCAATGTTAGTTGGAAGAAACTGTATCTCTGAGACAGGTTTGGGGTTTGATGTTGCCAGGACAGGGTGGCTAGCTCAATACTAGTTTCAATGTGTGTCTCTTTAGGGCTAGTTTCAAGGTGTTTCTCTTTTCAATGTGTTTCTCTTTAGGACTAGTTTCAATGTGTTTCTCGTTAGGGCTAGTTTCAATGTGTGTCTCTTTAGGGCTAATTTCAATGTGTTTCTCTTTAGGCTGTCTCCTACCATTGTGAAAGGGGGAAAGCTAAGATCCTTAGCTTCCCTTGCAGCTTGAAGTACAGTCACTGCAGCTCTAGTCAAAGAACTTTGACTGAAAGTCTGTGCAATTTGCCACTTATAAAAAGATAGAAGACCCTCCTTGTATAAACTTTCTCTTGATATCCCAAGCCCACCCTTTTGTCACAAAAACTGACCTAATTTCTGATCTCACTGAGCTCTCAAACTAAGTCAAAAGCCCCCCCAGTCACATGCTTGTCACTTCTTGTCACATGCTCAATAAGGCTTGTTTAGCAATCTATCCCCTTGGTTGGGTTTCCTGTTCCTTCAGGTTATAAACACTCCTAATCCTCTTTGAGAGTTCACTTTAGAATATATTAAAAATAAAGCCAGAAGAACAGTATGGGGGGAAAGGGAGCATGCTGAGAACTATTTGTGGCTTATTGAGTAATGATTTCTAAACAATCTCTTGTGTATCATAATTCCCTTCATTAAGTTGCTACAGGAAAAAGGCAGTCAATATTCATACATTGTTATTACTATTCAATCGTTGTTGCCATTGTTGTTGCTACTGTTGTTTTATCTTAGTCTCTAACCTCAGTGGGTAAGTTCAGATTCCCTTTTCTCTTCTTCACAAACAGCACTGCCAGCCCTTTCTCTGGACAGCCTTCTTGGCTGCTTGGTGGGCTGACTCTATTCCTGCATTAGTTCATTATATAGAGGTTTCTCTCCAGGTGTCACCATCCATGACTGTCTCTTTTGTAAGCCTTTTCTGGCTGCTGTGTCAGGTCTAGCTTTCTCTAGGTACCTATCCTGAAAACCTGGCACCAAGAGTTTGCGAATCCATGCCCCCAGCATCCCTGGTATCTTGGAAGTTCATTCCTTGAATCTCATCTTCCTGGGGAAACATCAAGATCTAATCTCTGATATAAACTATGTATTTAACTCACATCTCCATTTGAGGATTTCTTCTGTCCTTGGTCACACTTCTAAGCTTGAATCATGTTTTCCCAAAGGTAACTTGAACTATTATAAGTTGGCACAGGGCTTCTTAAACTTCGCTACATTTTCAAACTCTTTTTGCCTGAGAAGTTTCTAAGAGATTTGGGGTATATAAGAATGTAAAATGCATATGCAAATCAAACATTTACTGATATCAAAACATAAATTCATCTTAAAATAGTTCTTGTAATTTACCATTTGTTAAATATGAAAGCAAATTTCTTTCTTTTTTTTTTTTTAACTGAAGCACAGTATTTATTTTGGAAGATAAACTACAGTACTTAGCAATTACAGTTTAAATAAGATACAAAAATGTAAATAATAAAGTCATCGCTAGGAAGCCCTTGCTTATATGTTATCCTTAATGGTTATCCTTATGTTAAATAAAACACATGGAACAGTACATTTTATTCTTATAATTTACAAAAATATTTTAAATTGAGTGCAACTGTAATAGCATTTTTATTTTTATAGTAAGATAGGAATAAAATCTATACTAATGAGATGAATATACTGGGTTTATTTTTACATTAAGCATTAAATCTTGTTTGAATGTTTGGTACAATAGAACATAGAGCAACTTCAGGGTTTTTTTGTTTTGTTTTTTGCTTTTTTAGTTTTTTGAGTTGATTGATATTTGCTTTATGGTCATCAATGCTGAGAACATTGGTTTTAAAAAATATGCCTTATTGTAACTTCCATCCTAATTCCAAGCCAAAATTCATTTGGCAATATTTTATGACACTCAATTCACAACTCAGGTAGCAGTTTATAAAATTAAGCATTCTGACATTAATGATGGTAGGGAAATATCCAAAGTTGTTTCCTACAGTTAAACTATACTGGTTCTATAAGAACATTTTATATATATATATCATAATCCATATTAAAATTAAATTAAAATAAATTAAAAATAAATAGGAGAGAGATAAGAATAATAAAGCATAGCTAATGCCTTTGACGTTTTTGTAAAAATAACAATGTGAGCACTTATAAATTATATAAATTGAGTTTCATCTGTTGATATATATCCATTATTTGACTAGTGTTTTCTCATTGATTATAGCCAAAGTAACTACATCTTTTAAAAGACTAGTAGTTCAATTTTATTTAAAGACAGTATGGCAACAACTAAGGAGTTTTCTCCTGCTCTCTTCAAGTCATGGTTTAGAAATTAACAAACCATAGGCTTGCATGTTCAGTAAAAACACTGAAACTTATACAATAATCTTGCATCTGAGCCAAGATGCTTCTGTTTATATTTGTTCTCATTGCTTACCAAGAAAGTCTGCAGAAGATAAAGTGTGCTGTGAGCTCAGAATCAGGATTGGAGCAAAGTTGTGCCATACAACATAGAAACTCTAAGGCCACTTTGAGGAAAGTTTTGGTGTGAAATCATGTCAGCAAAAATAACCTGATTTCCTATAACTTTTATCATTGAGAATAAGCCATTTCCCAGACATACTGGGATAGAATTTGGGGAAAGTAAAGGACAGATTTCTTTTAAGCCTCTGTAATGCTTAGAGAAAACAGAGAGCAGCCTGGGTGCATTCTGACAAAGAGGGCAGAAATGTGTGGGTAATAGAAAAGTCACTACCACTGCTTTGAATGGTGCTGACTTATCAAAGGGCACAGCTAACCACAAAGGAGAAGATCATCTCTGGAGAGTGACAGAAACCCTGTAAGAATGTGCCTAAAGCTGATTATACAAATAGGCAGTCATGTCCAGCTACTCTAGAGGTCATGAACCTGAGTGTGCTTTATTCCACATTCAGGAAAAACAGGAAAAATAGTTCCAAATAGTTTGGGTCAGGGACTTGGTCAATAAGGTAACTTCTGGGTAACTTTTGATTATAATAACATAGAAAAATAGGCATGAGATTCCCATAAGGAGATAATTAAATAAGAAGAAAATTATCCACTAAGCTGGTATTTAGGACTTTTAAATTAATCCCTGTTTTCAGAATAAGTGTAAAATACATAGAGTCTAAATTGAGCTGTAAGTTAAGGCAGTTATGAAAGATCTAGCCTTGTCCAGAAAATAATTTTTATAAAGTCAAAAGACAATCAACCAAAATATTAAGGTATGTTTTAAATGTTTTCTTTTTTAATTTACCACTTTTCTACATATCCTGAGGTTTTTATGACAAAGATCTACCACTTACATAATAAAAATGGATATAGGTATTTTATTACTGTAGCAATATCTCAAATAATGTAAACATTTTGTGGACAACAATCAAGAAAAGCTACTCACAATGACTAATTGTCTGAAAGTGTTGTCGGTTTCATTATAGATTAGCATTTATTTATTAGAAGGGGAAATCAAAAGATCACATTGGTGACAATTATCTTGAGCTCATTTAATTTTCTCTTTGTGTCGGATTTTTAATTACAAGTGTCACATACGTACTTCTGCTAAGGGTACAGACACTTGAGAGATGTATAGTTCATTTTATTCTTTTTAAAATTTATTTATTTATTATATGCAAGTACACTGTAGCTGTCTTCAGACACCCCAGAAGATGGCATCAGATCTCATTACAGATGGCTGTGAGCCACCATGTGACTACTGAGATTTGAACTCAGAACCTTTGGAAAAGTAGTCAGTGTTCTAACCCACTGAGCCATCTCTCCAGCCTGTATAGTTCATTTTATAGCCATGTATTATATATGTTGCAAAAAAAAAAAAAATCCTGCAGACATTTCAATTGATTTTGATCTGACATACTTGAAAGGAATTACTGCCACCTAAATTTTTGAGAAAATGAGTTGGGATGTTCATAAATTCAAGTACCCAGTGTCTTTGCGCCATGTGCAGCACAGACATGTGATAAGCAGCTTTATTGCTCTTGGGACTCCCCACCCACACCTGGCTGCTTCCCTTTCCAGCAGGCACATTGCTATTTTATAGCGATGCTGAGGTTGTTTGCAGTGCTTTGATTTGGGGGAGGTCCGCTCATCTTCGGGTCACTGGGCTTTTCTATCGCTTTGCAGAGGAAGGATGCCTCCTCCTGTGATCTATATTCTTAGATTCCTCTCTCCTTCTCCTCAGAAACTGTTGTTCCTTGAACATCCCATTACTCAGGTTTCTATTTTATGTCTTTTTTCTTCATTTGAAGGGTAAACCAACACATAACCATAGACATGCTAGAAGAAAACACCAGCTTATGAAAATTAAGGAGGCTTCCTACCTGTGGCATGAAATTCACAAAGGAAACCCAATAGGAAAAGGACAAATTCAGAAAAAGAATATTTTTAAATTTTTAATTTAAAAGCCATTTAAGATCAAAAGCTAATCACAAATTAATGAAATTATTTCCAAGGTATATATATATATAGTCATGTTATATATATATATATATATATATATATATATATATATATGACATGACTTTATGTAATATGTGTAACACATGTATTTTATATGTATAGTATGGTATATATATATATATGCAACATATTACATAACAAATGCAATTCATATTATTAAAAATAAAAAGGGAATTAAAAATCAATTAATTGAAAATAAACAGGAAAGAAATAAAGATAATAAAGCCTAGATAATGCCTTTGACATTTGTGTAAGAATAGCAATATGAGCATTTATAAATTATATAAACTGAGTTTCATCTGTTGATAAATACTTGCTATTTGGTGAGCGATTTCCCATTGATTATAGCCAAAAGTGTAACCACATCCTTTGACAGACTAGTAGTCCATTTTTATTTAAACACATTCTGGCAACAAATAAGGATTTTCCTCCCATTCCCTTCAATTCATGGCTTAGAAATCAACAAACCATGGGCTTGCAAGCCAAATGCAGTCTACCACCTGTTTCCACAAAGGAAGCATTATTGGCACTCTGCCATGACCATTTATTTGCATATTGTCTAAGGAGGCTTCTATGCTAGATGACTCTTACAAGTAGTAAAGAGGTGGTGTGGCCTAAAAAAAAAAAATCTTGACATATTTATGATGTACCCTTTACAGCAAACGTTCGGAGAATTAACTTATAATATTCAACTTACACAAGGCCCACAAATATTTATCAGTTTTTAAGTTATTTTTTTTCATCTCACAAGATTGTTTCTATAAAACAGTTAAGATTTTTTAGGATAGAAATCTCTTAACAGAAAGGAACTTTAAAAATATATTTAGCAGTCATATGACCTTATTACAAATGTTGAATAAATAACAGTAATATTTTGGTAGCAGGCTTTAAATATATTTTCCTACATGCATTACTAACAGACCTGAAACCAATAAACACAAAACTGTTTTCTGCTTTGAGGTACAGACTTCCTAAGCTATAGCTCGCAGATCTTTTTTTATACTACTTTCTGATTGCTCGATTATGTAATTCCCAGTAAAACAGAGTCCCCATTAGGCAGATCCTATAAAGCAGACCCCACTGCTGGTGATAATTTACAAGTGAGACTTCCGTTCCTTTGCACAGGCCCTCATTGTCTCCCTCTGAACCACGGGCTGAAAGAGTTGGAGGAGTCACCGCTGCAAAGGGCTGATAGGCTTCAACTGTGTCGGGAAGTGGTGTGCCTGCATCCCTGCAGGGGGAAATGGGGGCTCCTTTCATCCAGTGGTTTGTGAGGAAAAAGAAAGAGAGACAAATTCTTTGTAATGGAGCTAAGCAATTTCTCCTATTTCTATATTTGGTTCTCTGGAACAGAACATTCTGAGGAGAGGAATCTTAAACAGACGGGGGTTTGAGATGGCTCTTTCAACTAAGAAAACCTAGATCAACTAAATCTCTCTAAATGCTTCCTTCCTCGAGCTTCCTTTGTACCTTCACCAAATAAAGTTGTGCTGCAGGAGGAACACGGGTCTTCCTCATGGATGAAGTCTCTGGCAGATCTGAGACCCAATAGCAAGAGGAGCACGGGTCTTCTCCCTAGATGAGGGTCTCTGGCAGATGACCCAAAACAATAGATCAGATAATTTACCTTTAAGAGAAGGGACTTTGGGGCTGGAGAGAGGGCTCAGCGGTTAAGAGCACCAACTGCTCTTCTTAAGGTCCCAAGTTCAAATTCCAGCAACCACATGGTGGCTCACAACCACCGGTAATAAGATCTGATGCCCTCTTCTGGTGTGTCCGAAGACAGCTACAGTGTACTTATTAATAATAATAAATAAATCTTTGGGCCTGAAGGAGCAGGGTTGACCAAAGCGACCAGAGGTCCTAAATACAATTCCCCACTACCACAGGAAGGCTCACAATCATCTGTAAAGCTACAGTGTATTCATATACATAAAATTAAATAAAATAAATCTTTAAAAAAAAAGAGAGAAGGG
Organism: Mus pahari; assembly: GCF_900095145.1. Classification (NCBI taxonomy): domain Eukaryota; kingdom Metazoa; phylum Chordata; class Mammalia; order Rodentia; family Muridae; genus Mus; species Mus pahari. The sequence goes on from NC_034593.1 coordinate 53,914,629, forward strand.
ACTTTGACCTTGTTTTCTAAAACTGACTGAAAAAATTAACGTATGCCAAGCCATCCAAAATGGGCATATAACAGGATGGGTGCAAATCTACTAAATCATTGTAGTCCCTCAGGACAACTCAGTCCAGGACAAATTCTTTATTGAGATGAATAGATTTTATTCTCAATATTAACAGGTATATTAATTTATTTGCCGAGTGTACTGTGCAATACCAGATTAATAAAAAGAGACAAATGAGATAATCGTTGATTTTATTCTCCTAGTATTGTATGTGTAGATTTTGTAAAGATTGAATGATTTTCAGAGGTTATTTAATTTAAATTATTTCATGCACATTATTGTGAAGAATAATTGAAATAAAAAAGAGAGAGAGAGAGAGAGAGAGAGAGAGAGAGAGAGAGAGAGAGAGAGAGAGATTAGCATACAAGCAACCGAGACAGGCATCATCACTGCAGAAATAAGACAGAGCAGGGTTCTTTTCATCTTGGTCATAATTCTAAACTGTTCCTGATGGTTCTAAGATAACAAAGATTCAAGAGCTCATCAAGACTGGCCAATGCTTGTTCTTTCAAGATGGCAGCTCAATCGGTGAGAGGGTTGTATATGAAGTAATGCAAAATATGTTGGCCATGTGTACCGCCAACGCTATGAATCAATGACTGCTTAAATTAGAAAATATTTTCAGAGAAGCTTCTGGTTGGTTATTTTAAAAGTACCTTTGCTAAAACCCTAAAGCAGCTAGGTGGTTCAATTATTTTGAGTTGAACCATTTGAGAACTCTGCAAATTCATTAGTCTTCTACTTTAAAATTAAAATATAGTCGTCACTACCAACTTACTCTTGGCATTTTCACAATGAGGAGAGTTTAGAATGATTTGTGTACCTGCAGTTAGCTATGGACATAGTTAAATCAGCTCCTTTGTACATATGGGCTGTGCAACTGAGCAGTTTTCTGCTTGAGAGCTTTAGCATCACCTTGAAGCATCCCTGCTTTCCTTGCAGGCCCAGAGCTATGTCTCATAAGGTACCTAGCAACCATTCTGAGAATGGGAAGGTTAAGGACGGGCTTCTATTTACCAGGCATATCCCAGGCTAAGCTGTCCTTATGGGATTTCCTTTAAGCTGTTTTCCTTTTCACACTGTCAGAAGATAGTGTCTTTATCACAGAAGGCATTTGCCCTCTGGAGCTGGAATGCCTCTCCTGTGGACAGCATTATTTCTGTGTAGTCACTCAAGACAGTGTGGTTTCTTGGTTGTCATTTCTCCAGCATCTTCAGGACTCAGAGACTTGGCCATTAGGATAGACAGTTTTCTTTGGACCAAGGAGTTGCTATGGCTTACCAAGGATTGTCATAACCTTCTACCACAGATCGAGCTAAGAAAAGCAACAATTTACCTATGTACCTATGGGTATTTATTGAGGGTCTCTTATCATAATAAATATCATGAACCATGGGAGGCTCTAAGATAAACCAGGTGTGGTAATGCCTTCTAAAGTTTCACATGGTGGTTAGGGTATTCAGACTTAGTTCTGTAAATCCTTATAGCATGGGGCAGATAATGACTCATTAAAAAAAATCAAAACAAAACCAACAAAACTTTGATATAAGGAAGTGATCAACTTTAAAATGCTTTAAGCCAAGTTGAACAATCCAGACCTGTTAGCCTAGCTACTGTCAACACATACATACACATACATTGCTGAGTACATAGTTCAGTGGTATGCCACTTAATTATCATGGTAAACAATAGTTCAATCTCTGGCACACCTCCTAAAATTTTTTGAGCCATGGCTTCATACTGAATCATAATACCCCATGCATATCTTTTGTTTTGTTTTGTTAGTTTGTTTTTGTTTTTCGAGACAGGGTTTCTCTTTATAGCCCTGGCTGTCCTGGAACTCACTTTGTAGACCAGGCTGGCCTGGAACTCAGAAATCCGCCTGCCTCTGCCTCCCAAGTGCTGGGATTAAAGGCGTGTGCCACCACTGCCCGGCACCCCATGCATATCTTATTTGAGAGAAATAATTGGGATGTAGTTAAAAACTGCTACTAAAAAATGCCAAATAGAACGCTTTCAAATTGTAACATTTTTTTTTCCTGTTATTGAAAAAGCCTTCTTCTGGTGTCGGAAGAGAGTTATGGTGTACTTACATATAATAATAAATAAATCTTAAAAAAAAAAAAAAAGAAAAAGCCATCAAGCTTCGGTAGTATGGTCTACATGGATATCTCTTCTAGATGGGGCTGTCTGGCTGCTCAGGCAGGGTAGTAATTGATAAATACCTGGTGCACAATGGCTTTAATGGGTGTTACTATCTATCCACAGTCTGTTCATTATCATCTCCCTGGAATGTACCAAACTGCTGCAGAGGGCAGCCAGGACACCAAAGCTCTGCCTCTGCCCACCTCTCTGCTGTACAGTCCTGGGGGCAGGGCCGATTTCATTATCACTGGTTTATAGATAGGCAAACTAAGATTAGGAAGCTCCATTGACTTGTTCAACAGCCCAAGCAGTCACTGAGTGAGGTCCAAAGCTTGAAATGACAGACTACACATATAAGCCGGAAGCATTTTCTTTCATGTTACTAAGAAACACACCTTTGTGGGCCCACAGCACCTTAATAAAGCACACAGCTCAACAAAGAGTTATTAACTGGATATGGGTGAATTGGGAGTCCCCCAAAAGATCCTGGAGGCTTAGCTCGGCACCACACAGAAAAGCATTTCAGAGTCCCCATCCCTTGGAGCCATAATGTAGATGAGGAAGCACCATCCAGAGAGATGTCATCTCCACAAGAAGAATGCAAAGCACGGTCATAGCAGAGGGTCCGCCTCTGATTATGTTGTTATGAAATTCTACTTGAGAAGCTGGGGATAATCTTGTGGGAAAGCACACTAGCCTTTTGACTGCTCTACAGTCAAACACCCAGGTTGTAATCCTGGCTCTGCCGCTCTTAGGCAAGCTATAGAACACCTGGGAGCCTCAGTTTCTTCATCTTTAAAATGGGCATAAAAGTAATTATTATTATGAGGGGTAATTGAGATCGTTCATGCAAAACACTTGGCAGGCATTAAACACTGGCAGAATGTTGGCAGGGTTCTAGCCAGCTACATTAAAGTTTGCTTCAGAGGTAATTCTCTGAAGAATTATATAAGCATAATTATATGGAAGCAGTCAGTAGTCGACCATGAAAACCCTTCCTCCACTAAAAGGCAGAGCCAAGGCAGAGAGAAAGCACCACCACCGCAGTAAGGCACAGGATTATACTGTGCCTTATACTGTGCCTGGCTCTGCTGGCAGGTACTTGCGGCTGCGGACACTCGGGGCCCGCAGCCAAGAATCTGGAGCAGGTTCACACCCAAATGGAGCCCTAAGTACCGCTGTGACTTGGAACCAAAAGCAACGCTGCTCGGTTCTTCCTTCGGTGAGGACGTTTAAAGCAGAGGCTAGTGGCAGGGGGCTAGCAAGCCTGGCTACTTAGCCCTGGTTGACTTGACACCAAACCGATCCCCACCCCTCTGCGCCCCCGGGCTCCCGCTGCCAGAGCAGTACACCGACAGGTCTCAACATCTCTCCTTGCAAGGATCTAGAGAGATTCGGGACAAGTCCAGGCGTCACCTCGCATCCCCGTGCAAGTGAGCGGAGCCAAGTCTTGAGACTGCCCTCCCCACCAAGCAGAGCTTTGGTAAGAGGCAAGCCCGGGCAGCCCCACCTCCCCCGATGCCACGAATTTGCGGTAGCTCATTGCTCATCCCAGCCTTCCTGCTAAAATGAAGTTAGAAACTTCAGGGTTTCTTGCAGACAGGGAGCAGCAATGAGCTCTAGCTGCCCCCTTTAAGGGACGGTCGTGACTGGGCTTAAAGAAGTCAGACTCCCTCCTGAACACCAACAAAGGACTATATTTAGTTTGGAGCACTCCACCTAAATTCCTTCTTTTCCCCTCTCAGCTTCAGATGCACAGGCCGGGCAGTGGGTGGGAGGGGGCGGGGAGCAGTGGAGAAGGAACAGCTGGGCCTCCGCCTCTCCACTCAATCTCTATAAATAACCAATCCTGAGCGGAGGCGACTTTGCAGCCAATGAAGCTGTCTAAAGTGACAAAACCTCGGCAACAGCCAATGGGAAAACATTTGGGGGTGTGAGACTCACATCCTGGGGCCAATGGGTTGGGAGTCTGGGAGAGGTAATTTGAGCTGGCGTGTGGGTGTGCGGTGCGAAACCTTCCTACTTGCAAGCCCCAAACCTGCTCCGCTGACTGAGCATGCCCTGACTCGGTGCGGGAGCCGCGGGGCTCGATCCACAAGCCATATTTTGGCTCTAGCCAAAGGTGTGGGGGGGGGGGAGGGGGGGGGGGGGGAGGGAACGTAGGATGACCCGGCAACTCCTGCCCTGAAGGCTTCAGCGCCCCACAGATTCCCAGCCCCCAACTCCTTATCGGGACAGGGACTCAGGCCGAGTTCTTCGCGGGGAACTGAGGAACGCCAGGCCAAGTTGGGGCACGAACCTCTGCTACCTTCCCCGGCCTGAAAAATGCCCTGCAAGTAAGTGTACGATCCTGAGAGGCGCGAAGCAGCCTGGTCTCGGGGACAAGTGTCTATCCTTTACCAGCGCAAGCCGACGAGGAGGTCACAGCCAGCTGCTGCCTGCTGTCCCCATAGGAGGCTGGCAGCCACAGAGCCCCGACAAGAGGTGGCTTCCATCTGAAGAGCTTTCCACTTACAAGCACACACAAGCAGGACTGCCCAGTTCCAAGATTCGCGCCGCCCCGCCCCGCCCCGCCCAGTCCCTGTTTGCCACACCCTCTGTCACGCCCCCTGCCGATGCGGCGGAAAAGCTGGAGCGGAGCTCGGGCGGGGCACCGCGGGCGGCGTACTGGGCATGCTCGGCTGGGCGGGGAGGGCTGGGCTGCGCGCGGCGAGTAGGAAGCCCTCGCCCAGCGGAGGCTGCGGGAGAGAGAAGAGAGAGAGAGAGAGAGAGTGATGGGTCGCGGAGCTGGACGCACGTTCCGCGGGGACTCATGCCACGCGTGTCTCAGCCGGACGCGCAATTAGCAGCCGCCTCTGCAACCAGCCGCCACCGCCTCCCGACCCTCCCAGGCTGCGGTGGCGAAGAGCTCCAGCCGTTGTCTTGCTCCGGCTGCGCGCATTGTCCTCAGGGTCCTCCGACAGGGCTGCTGCGGGGCCCGGGACCCGCGCCCTAGGGACGCGCCCCCGCTGCCGGTCGGCCCGGCGCGGGGCTCTGCTAGTCTGTTGGCGAGCCCGTGCTACCGGGCTAGTCTCGCCGGGGTTTTTCCTGCGGAGTTGAGGAAGGGGAGAAGTCCACCCGTCCGCCCAGCCCAGTCTTCCCCGGCGCGCAGCCCCGACGGGGCCGCGGCAGGCGCGACGAGGGCGCCGACGGAGCCATGAGAGAGTACAAAGTGGTGGTACTGGGCTCGGGCGGCGTGGGCAAGTCCGCGCTCACCGTGCAGTTCGTAACAGGTTCCTTCATCGAGAAGTACGACCCGACCATCGAGGACTTTTACCGCAAGGAGATCGAGGTGGACTCGTCGCCGTCGGTGCTGGAGATCCTGGACACAGCGGGCACCGAGCAGTTCGCCTCTATGAGGGACCTGTACATCAAGAATGGCCAGGGCTTCATTCTCGTCTACAGCCTGGTCAACCAGCAGAGCTTCCAGGACATCAAGCCCATGCGGGACCAGATCATCCGCGTGAAGCGGTACGAGCGCGTACCCATGATCCTGGTAGGCAACAAGGTGGACTTGGAGGGCGAACGTGAGGTCTCCTATGGCGAGGGTAAGGCCCTGGCCGAGGAGTGGAGCTGCCCCTTCATGGAGACATCGGCCAAAAACAAAGCCTCAGTGGATGAGCTATTCGCAGAGATCGTGAGGCAGATGAACTACGCGGCACAGCCCAACGGCGACGAGGGCTGCTGCTCGGCCTGCGTGATCCTGTGAGGCGCCGTCTGCCGCCGGGCGCTGGCCACGCTCTGTGCACAAAGCCAAACGCACCCGATTCTCTCAATGTGATTGTCTTCTTGCTTTGAGATTGGAGACGACTTTGTTGTAATGGCTGGGATGTCCGAGGAACCTGGCTGACTTGTGTGGCCAGCATCCCCAGCCTTCAGCCGGGGTCTGAGAGGGTGTCCGTTGCAGAGCATCTAAGACCCTGGTGGAAAAATGGCTCTATTCAGCGTGTACGTTCCTCGTTGATTTTGGTTCATGCATATTTCCCCGTTTAAGTAGCCATTAAGGCTATGTATTGGCTGCTTGACACCGGCAAGCAAAAGTTTCAAACCTGAAAAATAGTGGGGGTGGCGAAGCAGAGGAAGTGGAGGGGAAGGAGGCAGTGGGGGAGGGTTCCCCCAAGCAACTGTTCATAGTTCCAAGTTTTAACACAAGGAAAAGAGGTCCAAGAAAATCATATGAAGGAGCCAGAAGAGGGGACGAAACTTTTTTTTTTTTTTCGTGTTTTCCAGGATTATTTGGAAATTAAGACCAGGGGTTCCTTTTCTGCCAGCTTGGAAGGGCAACCCAGGGACTGATTATGATTCTGAGGATGTCTATGCAAAGTTGGGTTCTTGTTACAGTGTATCCAATCTGAAGTATTGCACATGTGAACTGGGACTGTTTAACACTGATGCCAATACAGTGTGGGGTGCCAGGAAGTGTCTGCTGATATTTGTGGGGAAAAAAAAATCTATTTTGATTACCTACTGTATCAAAGGGGAGTCTGCGGGGAGAATGGTAGTATTTTTTTTTAATCAGCTGTGAAAAATGTTACAAATCTGCACATTTTTTGTGTGTGCTATTGTGTGTGTGTGTGTGTGAGTGTAAGTATAGCGCTTTTTTTTTTTTTTTTTGTGGTTGGCAGTGACAGATTTTGCTGACTAACTTTTAAAAATACAATACAAAGACTACGTAAATGTGATTCAGGGCGCCCAGCACCCCTGTGTCTGCAGAGTGCCTTCAAACTCAGCTGTTCCAGCCGGTGCCAACCTGTGAATTCCCACCATATCCCAGAATCTGCTGTTCTGCTTTCCCCAAAACTACTTTAAGCATCTTCCTGAAAGAGCCAGGACAAATAGGACCTGTTATTCCGTGAATTGCTTCATTAATTTTAGCTTTTTTTTTTTTTTTTAATATTAAGCCCATAAGTCTTGAATTTTTTTCCCCTTCATTTTGTTCAAATTTCAGGTTTTAGCTCCCCTTTTCTGTTGTTTCCGAAATGTCTGTTATTTGTTACAGGGTGTTCCTCCAGAGGTAAAGAGCAAAATTTTATTGTGATGTACCAAAAGAATTTTAACAAGTTGTAACTTTTAATTCCACTCATTTAGTCACTGTCTCTTCATTTTAAGACTTTTAATACAACCGTCATTTTTAAAGAAACCCCAAACTATTTGTGTTTTTGTGTTTCATATTCAGTGATTTACAGTCTCCATGAAAATGGTGCCAGGGGGGGAGGTGGGCAGGGCCAGGTCCATGATGCCTTCCTGAGTTATTTGTCAAAATTTGAAGATAGGATTATTTCTATGAAAAAAAAAAAAAAATGGGTAACAATGTTTCCAAGGTCTTTAAAAGTGGAGGGAAGTATCAAGGCCTAAGAATCACAGGGTATGACCAGGGCATCTGACTGCCCAGATGAGGAAGTGTATTGTTGGCAATGCTCTGCAGAAGAAGAGCAGTAAACTTTACTGTTGATAGCAAAGGGGCAAGCCCCCCAGCTAGTAACGCCCTCTTAGGCCTGGGAAAGCAACGTGGACCTGGCAGAATTACTAACAGGGGTACTTTCTATATGTCTTCGTTTCGTGTTGTCTGTTTATGTCCCACACCAAGTCAGAAGTGTTCTTAACTTTGATCTCACACACCCTGTGCTCTACAACGTATGGATGGAATACATTATTCTAGCCATTATTTCAACCCTTCCAAAGTTTTTATTTGGAACCAAATCCTAAGATTGAAAACAAAAAGTAAACAATACGAAGAGGATTCCCTTGCTCTCCTTCTATTTGCCCACAAAAGTTTTAAAAAGTAGGAGGCAATGTGTTGGTGTTTAATTTGTATTTTGCTTGGCTCTCCAGTACAATAATTGTTACAGCACAACAAAGTATCTGTAAGATATAATACCACAGGTTCATGAGGCAAAGCTGATGTCTGAAGAGTCTTAACTAAGGAATTTACTCCTTTGACAAAGCCAAAAGACATCACAGGTTTCTTTAAAGCTATATCAATATATATTGCCTTAATTTATTTATTTTTTTTTCTCCATCCAAGTTGCATCTCACCATTTCCTGGGGAGGAAGAATATTTTGCCTGTACTGGCCTTTGTTTATTTTCCAACTCTGATCTCACTTCTCCATTAGTGTCACACATGATTCTGCTTTGCTTCCAAGTATACAAATTGAAAAATAATGGTTTAACAAGAATTCATTCTTAACATTTGAACAAATGTATTTGCTTAGGTCGATGAAAGTGTTGCACATTTGAAGTGTTGACACATTTTGAAGATGTGACAAGCACTGTTGGAGGGGCTGCTTTTAAAAAATGCTTTTGGTGACCCTCTTCTCCTGGTTTGGAAGGCTTTGAAAAAAAGTGTTGCCAAGTATATAGCTCAGAAAATACTTGAAGGTGGACAGTGAACTAGATTGCTGGTGCATTAATCACCTCTCCAGAGGCTTCCAAGAGGTCATGGAAGGCAGGATAGGCTTTTGAAAACATGTTTCTACTGAGTACTGTAAAATAAATGCTTTTGGATTGTACAATTAAAGCTGCTGCAGGAAAATGGAGCCCTGAGTTGTTTGGCTTTCGCCTGTTATTTTCATGGCAACATAGACATTTGTCTCTCGGCCTTTTTGTTTTTGCTTTCTTCCTTTAAGAAGGTAATGTTAAGGGTGACAGTTTATTTGGCTAGGAAGAACCTCATCTAGTGTTGTGCTGTGAGGCAATAAAAACATTTGTTTCAGTGCAAAAGTCAGGCTGCTTTAACTGCTTAAGGAACTGAGTCGGGTGGGAGGAGTCAGGGTGGGAGGAGTCAGGGTGGGAGGAGTTGGATGTAAAGTGATGTCACTTGTCAAAACAGAAATTGGGAGGGAGAGGAGCTGCAAAGAGGGTGCAAACTGACTACTGACCTTGACCCCTACTGGGGTCTCTCTCTCTCTCTCTCTCTCTCTCTCTCTCTCTCTCTCTCTCTCTCTCTCTCCCTCCCTCCCTCCCCCCTCTCCTTTCCCTCCTCTCTCCTCTCTCTCCCTGCTAGCCCTCCCAGTTTTCTGTCATTTCAAAGCATTTTTTTTTTTTTTTTCTCATTTGTAACCGCCTCAGGAAAGCTAAAGGTGTCTGCTGAGTCTCACACTTTGATCTTCAGGTCAAACCGTTTCCATCCTAACTGTTGAGCTAGACTTAACTTCATTGAGTCACATTGAGAAACCAGATCTATTTGAAGTTAGTCTTGAAATGCCAAAGGCTTCATGCACTCTGAAGACTGCCCCCTGGGTGAGAGCCCCTTTACTTGAACACTTTGAGTAGCTTTGTTATCGATCTAACCTGGATGACAGAAAGTGAGAGAAATTTCTATGGAGCAGGAGTTGGCAGAAACAGATGTGAAATGGCTATCATCAAATGTCCTTCTCTATAACTTTGAGGAGAACCAAGACTGAATTTGGAGACATCCACTGTTTATTAAAATGATGTATATCAGTGCCTGCTTAATGGGGGTGAAAGCCTGCTAATACACATTTTCTCTGGGAAATGTTACAGGTCTAAAAATCATGAATGTGTCATTCTTGATGGTGACATTTTTTTCAGACAATAATATTTGAATGCCTTAACATGGCACTAGTAAGGGACATATTTGGTCTCTTCCCAGTAGCACTTTGGTCATTTGAAGCAGTAGGGGTCACCTATTCGTGACGTTTTTCAAACCAAACTGCATATCAGTATGACTTGCCGGTTAAAACAATACACATGGCTGTCTCCTATTTTATTCTTCAGTGGATCTGGTGTTTCAGATGACAGTGGTGTTGCTGGTCCAGGGACTATACTTTGAGAATCGAAGATCAAGTCCCAGCTCTAAATGTACCTGACATAGGATCTACCTAGATTCTCAGAGACTTGGACTTAGCTACATTTATAATTCATTTCTGCTGTGGTGCTTTTTAGGTCTTCATAGAAATTTACTGAAGAGAACACATACCATTGAAAATGACCGTTGGCTCCTGCGTGTGGTCAGGGCTTTGATTAACTTCACATAATCATCTCAGCAAAGTTTGCTGGGGTCTTCAGGGCTGAATCAGAAGCAGACTTTGAGAGAAGTATTTTATCAGAGTCAACATCCCGACCCCAATGAAGAGACAAACAATAATTAATACCTTTGACTAAAGGAACACTTTAAGATATCTACGTTCTCTTTACTTCAAAGTTAAAAGGCAAGGGCTTTACTTTTTCATGTTTCCAAGCAAAGACTCTTGAGAACAAACCAGGAGAATTTCAAGTATTAAGGTCCCAGTACACACAGGTGTGTGTCTTCTTAGCTTCCCGGGCATTAGTTAATTCAGTCTAACGTTAGACTTTTCTCCTTTCTTGGAAAATATATACTACAAAACTGTTGTGGTTTTTATGTCATGTGTTTGTTATGTATCTTAATGCCCAAGAATGTTCCCAATACCATGCTTCCAAAATCCCTGTCTTTGCTGGTTTCCAAAAAAGGCATGAGTGGAAGTTCAGTGATAAGCAGAGAAGCTGCTCTTTCGTATTGTCTTTCACAAGGTGGAGAGAGCAATGTGCAGATGTCGGATGAGTGAAGGTGGGTGAGGAGAAGGGACAGTTTTCACTTTTAACGTGCTCTGGAGTTGGGTTATTTGCTTGCTTTTTCCATGATTAATAATAATATAGTAATAAATATTTTGATGAAAATATGTTTTGTTCCAACTGCCCCCATTGCTGCTCTTGTAATTTTCATGCACATTACTCATCCTGGCAAGTTAGAAACTGTCTGAATAGAAGTTGAGAAATGAGAGAAAAGTAGTAGATACTTTTTGACCCATCTACCCATTATCGATCCCTTGGGAGACTCTAGAATTGTATCTTCAATTCCAATTACACATAAAATCAATGATAATTTTAAAGCTTAATTCATCTATCATCAGATAAAAGAATATTCTTGTATCTTGTGACTAAATGTCACTTCAAATAGTTCCAAATGTTTATGTGTATCTATAGCTATGTGCTGTAGTTGTAAAAGACTTCATAATCAAAAACCCACTGCTTATGATAACAGACGCAATGGTGAAATGATGTGACTTTGATATTGGCCTTCAACATCTTTTTTTATTTTGAATTGCTGTTAATATGGGTCATACTTGACTCTGTTTAACTGTTAAAAATTGAAGTTATATTTATTTTAGAATGGTATATTTATAAAGGATACTGTATTACAAAGATATCTGCCTTGTCTAAGAAAAGCCAACTTGTAGTTCATTCTAACAGGTTAATATTCATTAGAAGAGAACTTTGCAACTTTGAAGAAATGGAGTAGTAAAGAGGCAAAGGCTAAAGGTTTAATTAGTAAAATATTTTGTCTTGCAAAGTAGAGATGGCTAATGAGAGAGAGAGAGAGAGAGAGAGAGAGAGAGAGAGAGAGAGAGAGAGAGAGAGAGAGGAGACCAATGACCTTACTACATTTGGAATGGTAGAAATCTGTTCTGTAAATTAGAGGGAAGAGCTCTGTGTAGCTATTCCTCAGTCAGTTGAATAAAATTAATCTTTTCAAGATAAATTATCTTGTAAGATTACGTGAGGCTAAATTTTTCAGAGGTTTGAAAATGTATGTTCTTTTCTTTGTGATAACAGAAAAAATTCCGATGCAGATGTTTTTATTAGAAAGAAGAAATATTATTGATACTTTGGAAATATTATTTGATTGCTTAGAGTTGCAGTGGAATTGGTGAGTATGGCCAAACTGAGTCCATGCATTATCCAACAAACATTTACTGAGCATGTAATATTTACTGTGATGTCAGAATCAATGCTTATTGGATCAGTTTTTAAACAAAAACAATTTTTGCTTCCTTTCACCATCAGCTGCAAAATATCATCCATCAGACAAGAAACGTATATAGAAAAGCACATCTGTATTCACTACCGGTTAAAATTCTGTGTGTCCATGTGGTAGGCCTACAGATGACAAATGGGAATCAACATCTCTCAGTTTCAGTTCTGTGAACTTAGCAGAATAATGCTGTAGGGGTGGGTGTGCAGGTATGCCTACTTATGTGTACTGGGACATCCTTTTCTCTTTAGGATGCTGGGGTCAGCCTGTTCTTTTATCACTAAATGCTGTTATTTTCCTCTCTGCCCAATTTGTGACAACCAAAAGTATTATCATATATTGCTCTGAGGTGCAAAGGAGCCCCTGGTTGTGAACTAATGACAATACACACACACACACACACACACACACACACACACACACACACAGCGCTGCTACACACAAGACCCTGTGGAGTGGAGGAGCCATAGACAAGAGGAGAATAAGAGTGACTTGATAAAGCAGGCATAGTTAAGATGCTACAACATGCAGTGTGTGCTTTTCTTTACAGTACCAGTATTCTCACGCTACAGTCAAGATCACATGGACCAGTCCATTAAATCTATACCTAAAAGTAGTCAAAGTATGGTGTTTATTAGGATTTCTTTACCAGGGACAGGGGGATGGGGGGTGGGGGTTGAAGGTGATGAAACTGGGTGAGCAGAGGCTCCACTGAGCCTGAGGACCAAATAACTAGACTTACAAATTCTTAAAGGGAAATCAAGGGCAACTGTTTTGACAACCTTCTCAGGTCGCTACTGGGAGACTACTGGAAAGTTTCTGTTCTTATTGTAGCTTCCTGCAAATCATCTCACTCTTTAGCTGAATCTGCAGCCCTACTCAGAATCTCATTATTGGGACAGAAAGCTTGCTCATCATGTGTCTGCTTCTATTTAACTTTTGTTTTCTACAATTAACTTCTTCAGTGTATGCACCTTTTCTTTCTTTTCTCCTTGTTTTCTTTTCTTTCTTTTTTTTTATCCTCTCTATCTCTCTGTCTCCCTCTCTCTCCCCCCTGTGTGTATGCATGCATACAAGACTAATTCCTATTACTGAGTTGTGCATGCCCACCTATATCTAAAGTAGTATTTAACTAAGTAAGTATAAAGAAGTGGACAAGTGGAGATGGTAACTACACTGAAATGAAGTTCTCAGCAACCTGGCAGCCTCTATGCAGCTCATAGGCTATGCCTGCCAACATTGAGAATCCTGTCAGCAAGTTCATTAATGTGGAATTAACTCAATAACCGTGGATCTTTAATTTACTCTGAACCAGACATGATTGTTCTGTTCTTACAGTATAATGAAATCCAAACAAGATACCCATAAAACTTTAAGCAACCAGACTACTGGGCATCTCACCTGTCTGGAAAATAATGGCTCTACATTTGAAAAAGTTCATATTTGGAAGTCAGGTGCACTTAGTGTACAAGGAATGCTAGCATTTTGCAAATCAGAAGGCATAATCTCTTAAGCTCACCAAAGGGATTTTCACAGCTAGAAAGGTCTCTAAAAGCCATGTATGCAGTTAACAAGATAATCCTTTACAATTAGTAGAAAGCACTGGTTGATGGAGAAGAGCAAGTAATTTGTGTAGCTGAATTTGACTTGCAAATTTGATAATGCCCTCATATTAAAATGGATGATGTTGATCTAGTGTCTTTGTGTTAAGTTGTGCACTAAAACACCAGATTTAGTGGTAATGTGATCACAACATTAAGAAAGCAAGCTTTTTTTTGTTTTGTCTCTAAATTTCTTATTTTCCTTCCACTGTTCCTGTTCAGTCACATGTGCTGTTTTAATTTTTTTTTTTTTTTTGTCCCTAATCTCTAGGTTTTATTGGCTTCTGGAAAAGTTAGGTTTTGTCTATAATTTAAAAATCCATAATATGGGAAAATACTATAAATACCAAGAAAATGCAAGAAAATACATGTATTCATAAATTTAAACAAGTTAATGGGACAGGATTTTGCAATGCATGATTAACATTTATGGTTTGGAAAATGGTATTCAGTGAAAATGAGATTTGTCTTTTGAGAAGTGACCATTTCATTATTGATCTTAAAAATTATTGTATTTATCCATTTTTTTTGTTGTGCTTTGCGATGGATCTCCTTGTGTTCCCCTGGCTGTCTTGGAACTCTATGTTGATGAGGCTAGCTTCAGACTCACAGAGATCCACCGGTCTCCTCCCAAGTGCTAACTCCCATTACCATGGAAATACCTTATTGCTTTTAAAGAATAATTATAATTTCTCTGATTTATATATTGCAGAAAGATTACTGAGTTGCTATTTAAACTAAGTTTACTAAAAGTAGTAGCACTTTATGGATGAGAAAGCATGTATGTTAATTACCCAAAAGACATAGATCTATTATTCAGATATATCACAGCAGTGGAGAGTTGCCAAGATGCGTACTGTCTTAATTACAGGGAATGGAATTGGTGTTTACTAGGCAAAGCGCACACGAAGTGGAACTAAAGTGACATTTTGGTGTTAGCAGTTTTGAATAATGAATAAAGCACTTAATGTGACAGAAATAAATGACCCTCCTAGAAAGTATTTCTGCTTAGTTATTAATATTATGTTTTTAATATTATGAGACCAGAGTGATTATTTTTGTTCTGAGTAGTATATGATGAGAACTAGAGAGTTCCATATATTAGGGACAATTCTGGAGTCTCTGAGTTATCTTTTTATTTCTCAATACTGGCCCACTTTGGCTGTTGAAAATACAATTTGTGAGTGTGTGTGTGTGTGTGTGTGTGTGCGTGTGCATGTGTGTGTGTGTGTGTGTGTGTGTGTACCTAAGAGAATGAATTTAATTTTTTGTCTACAACTAAATTATAAATGAAGTTTTAAAAAATTATAAGACTCTTGACTTTAGTATCAGAATGCAAGCCATGTGTGCAGCCTGGTTTCATTAATAAGTAAGATTATTTTATCAAAAATAATTGAATGGAATCACTTGAGAAACTGCTCTTTATCATTACTATTAACATCAATATCACTAAAATTTCAGTTCCATACATTTGTGCAACCTGTTTTCTTGGTTCCTCTTTATGTATATCTTAAAGCAAAGAAGAAATACATACATTTATCTTAAAATTGATCCTTCAGCATATACTTTTTTCTTTCTCTTCTTTCCTACCTTCCTTTCTCCCTCCCTCCCCTCCTTATTTAAATCTTTCTTGGTAGAGTCTCACTGAGTTGCCCAGGCAGGCTTTGTTCATACATTCCTCCTGCCTTGTCCTCTGTGAGCATTTGGGTTATTGCCAGCAGATAGATGTTACTTAACACCTAAAGCACTACAGATGCCCAGTGGCTTTTATTGATTCCGAAGCCTCATTTCTACTAAAAGGCTAGGTTGTAGTAGTAAGGCATAGAACTCCCCCCTCTGTGGACCTCAGTGCCTACAATGATGCTTTATACAAATTAATATTTGACATTAGTTGAATGAGTAAACGAGTGAATAACTACAATGTTAATTGAAAATGTCAGTGTTACCAGTAAAGATAGACCATTTCAAGGTTTTGATCAACTTCATTCAAAATCTGCAATAGAATGAAAGCCATAAGCAGCTTTTCTTAATCTGCAGTTGTAAAAGCATGGGGCTTAGAATGTCAGTGTCACCATAGCATCAATAGAACTTACATTTTCTTTAAATCTGTCAAAAGAAAGATTAAAATAGGTAAAGAATGTTGAGAATTATATTTAATAAAGAATGTGATTAGAATATTTAATAGACATATTCCCTGATCTGTAATGTGGGTATGTCTTACTCAGTATGTAAAATTTAATCATGTTTAATATGTGGTTTAAAATGCGCTATTTAATAGACCCACCTTTGAGTCATTTGAACACAGTTTTGTAATACACTGTTTTGTAATATCTTCCAGCTTTCACAAGCAGTGATGTGACCCATTAGACATTTTTGTACAACTAATGCAGTATGTATGGTGACAATGGTTTTCAAAGTGAGGTCTTGGACCAAGGACTGCCTCAGTCATGCTTAGTCAAGAACACTGAGGTTGGTACTCAGTAATCTATGTCCTTTGATGAAGCTTGAGAGCCATTGCTATATGGGATGGAAGAGGGGAAATGTATCAATGCTGATGTCTCTATAGGAAAGCAAAGGCAAGTGCAAATGGCCCAATGAAAAGATTAAAGTAACTGAAGAATGCTGTGTATCACTAAACAGTTATGTACAGAGTGCTATGGGAGTATACAGATCCCTGTGGAGATGATACATCACATTCTAGACCTCAAACACATAAGAAACAGGCCTAACCTGAAACTCACAAGCACATAGGTTTACTTGCTTAGCATAGAAGATCACGGAGGTCACTGGTCTTCTATGTTCAGGATGTGTCAGAATCACTCTGCCAGCTTTTTAAAATACATATTGGGCTAGTAAGATGAGTCAGCAGGGAGGGCATGCCAGTTGTACAAGCACAGTCATGTTTGTTCAGTCCTCAGAACTCACCTGGAGGTGATAGGAGAGACCTAACTCCAAGGCTGTCCTCTGCTCCTCTGCTGGGGCACATGTGCTTCTTCTACACACATAATGTGCACACACATCTGACTTAGTCTTTGCAGGCTTTGGAAAGCATTGTTCCTGAAAGATTCTCGGGTGATACTGACACTTGTCCAGAGGTTCAGATACAATACCTTCAAGTTGAAGATGTTAAGGTGAAAGCCCCAAAATTTGACATACGCCATAAAGGCAAATGATGCTGAACTGGAAATAAAACTAGATTCCCAGACAGAACTTGTGGACAGAACCTATGCAGGGTGCCCTTGTGATACTCAGAGAAGAGGATGTCTGCTTGATGGTACAATGATTCTAATATTCACAGGACAAAGGAACAGGTAACTTAAGGGTATTTCATTTGGCTCTTGTTTTAGATTGTATTTTTGTGTATTAAAAATTATTTTTCTATTTATTTATGTTGCATGTATGGGTGTGGAGAACCAACTGTACATGTGGAATTCAGAGGTACCCTTGGGAGCATGTTCTTTCCTTCCACCAAGTAGGTCCCAGGAATTCACAGTAGGCGCCTTCACCCTCTGTTCCATCTCACCAATACTGGATTTTAATTTGTTATTATAAAATCAATATTCCTTTTATTGGAGTCTATAGTCTACAATTCAACTGTAATCCTTTGAGCACATCCTATTTTGTGTATAATGATCGATCTGTATATAAATTTAACACATGCAACATA
This sequence comes from Mus pahari, assembly GCF_900095145.1. Lineage (NCBI taxonomy): Eukaryota > Metazoa > Chordata > Mammalia > Rodentia > Muridae > Mus > Mus pahari. The sequence continues at coordinate 53,931,935 of NC_034593.1, forward strand.
GTATTACTTTTGAAGGGCAATTTTAAATCTTCCTATTATTACCTTAGGGATGTATGTGTATAATGAGGAATTCTAAGGATAAACATCCTCAACTATACAGATCCCCTCCGTAGTGTTAGGTAGTTGAGACACTAACAAAAATGTAACATAATTTATTAAGCAAGGAATTAAAATATATACAGGAAGGCAATTGATAGAGATTATGCTCTATGAACTATTTGCTGATAATTTCATTTCTGTTTCAGAAATGTGTGCTTTATCCATAAATCTGTGATTAATTTCACTAATTCTATAAATTAGAGAAAATATATTAATCGCCTTTTGAATGGTGATAAAGATAGATTCCTCCAAAATTTAATTAATCCATTTGCATTCTTGAATGAGTGCATGAAAACTCAAACCCTTCAGCACAAATCATGTAATTGCATTTTAAATGATAATGTGGAAAAATTGGACATGGGTAAGAATAATATATTCTGAAGTGTATCATGTCTCCCTTTGTAATTTCAAAATGCATTTTAATTGCTTTCATTTTGAATTAAGTCTTGCCAGGAAATTCTTTTGAATTGCTGAAGGTTAGCACCGAGGAAGGAACAGAATGTGTAAGAGCAGCCACGGCCAGCTTTTAGCCTCAATGAGTGCCTCCCGACTAAGGGACTAACATGGGATGGCGGCATCTTTCTAGACATGTCTATTACATACACGTATGCTAATTTGTTACCATTGAACCACTGTTATCAAATAGACCATGGGGAAATGTCCCTACTCTCTTATAGTTAACTTCTCCGTTCTCTTATTTTTTGTCAGCGAGGGTATAAAAAGTACCCAGACTCCAACACATTAAATCTTGGGCACTTTAACTTGTCACATCAACATCTAGTCTTCCAAATTAAAGAACAGCTGTTTGATTCCCTTGAGAAGGATACATGAGCCCCATTTCCCACTTCCTGTGGAGCTGTTTGAACTATTTCTGATCTGCTAGATCTTCAAGCAACCATCCATTCTTTAGAAAAACAAACAAACAAACAAAAAAACAAAACCTAAGAATGGTTTTTGTGAGTGATCTGGATGACCATTTATTGCTTCCAGGCTGAGAACAACTGGTTCATTTTGTTGCCAAATACAGAACTTTAGAATTGCATGAAAAGCTGATTTCGTGTACCTATACTGTGTTGCTAGAAATAGCATAAACTCTGCTTCCTGAGAGAAGAAGCCAAATAATTGCATGTCTGTTCTGAAAGAGTTTTTATGCCTGTAATAATCCCACTTTAGTAGAAAGCTACTTTCTAATGCATTTTATCTCCATTTCCTGAGATTGGCTCCAAAGGAAAAAGTGGTGGTGGAGGGAAAGGAAAAAGATCATTTAAGGATTAAGATGGATCTCTAATAGAGCTAAAGGAGTTTTAAAGGGCCTCTTGGCTCAGATTGCTTAGCCATAGATTGTTTAGAGTAACTTCCTCATGCAATTGGCTTAATTTCATGATTAAACTTATCAAGAATCTGGCACATCTTCTGTTAGACCTATCAAGTTATTTAACCATCGAATATGTGTATAGATCAAGCAGGCACCTCACAGATCCTAATTGAGCAGAATTTAAAATCTGTGATTCTAACAAAGTTCCACGGTGATGCTAAGGGACCTTGCTGGCCGTGGACCTCACATCACATGCCGGAGTTGTGCATAGTACAGCCTATGGATGGGTTTACACTGAAGCATCTTGTTCCTTTACTATCTGTTCTGACTCACATGTAGACGACTTTTTCAAATGAAATAGTTGTTATAGCATTCAAGGCTTTCAGTGTTGAGGGAAAGTTGATTATAGGAGGAAAAAAAAAAACCAAATTGCTTATATGGTCGAGGATGGGACTTTGGACTTGTGTTTTGTTTTTTTTTTTTAATTATTTATCCTGTGCCTGTGTATGCATGTTGTAGATTCTGGCTGAACTCAGGTTTGATGACAAAGGCCTTCACCTGGGGAACCATTTCCGAGGCCTGAAGTGCTCTTCTCCTCTCTCCTCTACTCCCCTACCCTCCCCCACTCTCCCTTCCCTTCCCCTCCCCTTCCCTCTCCTCTCCCTTCCCCTCCTTCCTCTACCCTCCCCTGCACTCTCTTCTCCTTTTCCCTCCCCTTTCCTCTCCCCTCCCCTCCTTTCCTCATCCCTCTCCTTTCCCCTCTCCCCATCCTCTTCCCTCTTTCCTCCCCTCTCCCCTTCCCTCCCCTGTGCTCTCTGCTTTTTTCTTTCTTTTCTTCTCTTTTTTCCTTTCCTTTTCTTTTTTCTCTTCTCTTCTCTTCTCTTCTCTTCTCTTCTCTTCTCTTCTCTTCTCTTCTCTTCTCTTCTCTTCTTTTCTTTTCTTTCCTTTCCTTTTCAGAAAGTAAGAGAAAGTACTAAAGTTCAAACTTGGTATTGCCCTTTAATGTCAAAAGTTTGAAAATGTGTCTAATTCCTAATGATTCATTTTGACTACCATGAATTGCTTAGTTTCATTTAAAACTGAGTGTCAGGCTCAGAATTTTGGTGTCACTCAAAATCAAGTGCCAATTTTATGAATACCAATAAGTGACTTTTCAGGCCAAATTTAATTTTAGAATGTTATTTTTCAAGAATCTAGATAGCAACTAGATATGCCGTGGTTCAGCACTACTAGAATTGTTCAATATGAGTTTTCTCTTAATAAAAATGAGCGTGGTAAAATAAGCCCTTAAAATTAGGAGAATCAATGAAAAGATGGTATATTCCATATGTATATTATAATTAAATTAAGTAACAAATGATCTCACTGATAGCATTAACCATTTAGCCTACCTATATTTATACTTACAGTGTCAATGAGCGGTTTAAGCCTACAGAGCTGAGGTAGGTTCCACTAATAACTCACACTTGAAGTTTAAGGAATAAAATTTTTAATATTTCATAATTAAGAACATTATTCTTGTTGCTTCTCATTATTTTTCAGTTTTACATTTCATTTTATACTTTCAGTTGACACAATAATAGCACCTGTTTGGGGGTTGCAATGCAGTTGTTTGATATTTACTTACAATGGGCAATAATCAAAACAGAGCATTTGCAATTCCAATCAAGTAGATTGCATTTAAATGTAATTTTCCCCATTATAATCTTTCATGGCCTGAACAATACAACACTTATTACATTCATGTGAGAAATATTTGCCTCAATTCTTAGTACTACAAAACTAAATTTAATTAGTATAGTGCAAGTTTTAGAATTAATATGAAGGTATTAGTGTAAAAAAAATGAGTGTTCTTTTATTTACAGTTTCTTTACTTGAGTATTATGGTTGAATGAAATTCTTTATATGTGTGTTTTTAAATCCATGATTTTGATTTTGTTTTCTGTTGTGTATAATTCTCAGGATTGTTTTCAATGGTGGGAAAGTTGTTTTGTAAGTCATTGAAATTCTGAGTATTCTGAGAAGCCCTTTGTCAGTTTTTTGGATTGATTTAGAGATCCTTTATCTCTAAGCCATGAGGATCAATTTTAATGGTTACTATGTAAAAGCTATCACACAGTGGACACACATGCACACACACGTACACACACACACACACTCTTACATACTTAAATGCAATCTGCATAATCCTACATGTACTTAGCTGTCATTCATTTTAAGTCAGAGAATCTAGATAATTTATGAAGCCAAAAGATAATAACCACTGAGTTGGCTTTTAATGTCTGCTCTCTTCACTGACTGTAGTTTTTCACTCTCACACGCCCCTCATATTGCTGCTTGCTGCTTCTGAAATGCCAATTAATTTAAATATTTGTCTGCAGCAGATTTGACAGTGATTAGTGTTGTTACAGTTGCAAATATGAATCAGTTCTGTTCCATTCTAATGCTGGACATTACATTATGATTATTGCATTTTTATTATTTCTATTCTGTTGTGTCAGTCTGGTAATTAAAGGCAACTAAACTCCCTTTTGAAAATTGCTAAATGACCATCAGAATAATTGTTTTAAGATGCTAATCCAAGTTGGTAGCTCATTAAAGGCAAGCAAGACAGTTGTCTCTGCATCTCTACCCTGGATATGGTTACTAGCATTTCTTCATGACTTTATTACCTACTTTTTATTATGAGAATAATAAAAATGTTGAGTGCACTAATAATTCAAGCATTAATTTAATGTTTGAGGTGTAACTTCTCAAATAAGATTGTGTTAACCTTTTCAGAATTGTTTATTCTATTTCCTCTTCAGTCCTTCTTAGGCAGACAACACTTTGCTGTGTTCCTTTCTACACTAAACACTACAGGGGATAGACTGTGGAACAGACCATGATTGGGAACGCTTCTGTAATTTTCTCTCTTGGTGTAACCGTTCCCTTCATTGCATTTAAAAGCCAATTCTAGTTTGACTCAATCTATATCAGTAAATAAAACTTCTGTGTAAAATCCTGCCATTATTTTTCCCAACAGCTGGAAAAATTAATGGAGTCACTGACTTACTCATAAATTACTTTACAAATAAGCTCTCTGATGTCATCCTACCTTGGTTTTTAAAACAGGTGGCCTGCTCATTCAGACAGGAATTTCTCAGGTAAGTTTTCCCATATACTTACATAATCCTCTTTCATAGAGGCACAGTTAAAGATGTCCTTGCATCAGAAATTATATCTGTTCTTGCAAATGCTAAACAATTGCCCATCTTCCCGATTCTGTGAAGGAAGCAAAGTGGAACTGTGTAGCTTTTCATTTATTTTATTTTATTTTATTTATTTATTTATTTATTTATTTATTCATTTTCTGCTGTCAATGCTGTTCATCAAAGTGTGTTTGTTTTCCCCCACATACCTTCTAGCTTGGTATGGCTTCCTTCTTTATGCTGGTACTTCCTTGCTTAACATCACAGACCTTTCTGAAAGAAAACAATATCAGTCTTATGTTCACCTACCCAAGATGCTCTTTCCTCTCCTGGCTCAGAGTTGCTTCACTGATCAATGAATTTATTAGCAGGGATTTTTCTTTTCAAAAATCTCACCCCACACACCCCCTACACACACCTACAATTAATGAAATGGAGCCACTGTTAGCTAATAGCTATTGTTTGAGCACAATGGAGTTGTCAGTGTATAAATGTTGCAAGCAAACCTTTTTTAAGAGCAACATTTTAGGCACCCAGCAGTCACTAGTAAGTAGATTCAAAACACCAAAGTCTTATTTCTAAGTAAGTACTTTGGGTAATTGTTTATGAATGTGACTGGGCCTTTTATTTTATTGAAGAGGATTTGTCATTTACTCTTCTGTTGAGTCAGACTGTAATGCTTTCTAATTAGAACATGACATCAGTCAGTTATAGGTGAGGCTCAAGAGGAGCAAGGCAGCCTATGAAATATTCATTTTAAAAACACAATCCAGCCAAGCATTTTGGAGTTTTAAATAATTGGTGTCAGTGTCTTATTGTTGTTAAAGAGTGCCTTGAAAATGGGAGGCACAGCCTGAAATAAGATTGTACAACGACAGGGGCTCATGTTGTCAGAAGTACAACTTAATGAATTTTCTTGGCTCTTTTTCAGGAAAAGAGTTTTCAGTAGCTCTAAAATATATCTTAACATATGTGTTTAAAAAAAACAACAACTACAATGGTCCAATTCTTATATATACTGCAATTTTTTTTGTTTTCTTAAAACATCTGGAATGTGATTCTATACTGAAAACAATTGTACACACAGTATCAGGGTGCCTTAAGTATCATTTATCAATAGTATTTACAATATGGATGCTTGAGAGATGGTTGCTTCATTCCTTATAGAGCTGTACGCACAGGGCTAGTCATGTACTTATGCTAGTCTGACTCCCATGGATTTATATTCTGGTAGACTTTTTGAAAGGCAGCAGAGGAATTAGATTGGGGGGAAGGTCTTCAGGACTGCACTTGGGAGCATGCCTGTAATGTGTGCAGAGGCACATGTCTTCAGCCCAAGCATTATGGCCTGAGTGTCTGTAGGGAAAAGCTCACTGCTGCCCCTGCAGCACTGAGCACCAGTCTTCGAAATGCTGGTTAAGCCAAGCAGGAAGTGGGTTCTATGTTATAAGAGAAAATAAGTGCAAGTCTTGTTCTTTTCATTACTTACATCAAAAGTAGACTTGAACCATCATCCCTAGTTGACTTTAGTTGAATAAAGAAGGAAAGTTAAATGAAAATAGAAACAAGCAGAATACAGTGGCATATGTGAATAATGCCAGTGCTTTGGAATTGGAAACAGGGGGATTGATTCTCAACGCTAGCCTCTCTGGGTAACAGAAAGCTTGAGGTCAGGGATACACAATACCCCATCCCCAAAATTAATTAATTAATATTAAAATGCTAAAGGCTACAATGTGTATAAATATTTGTATAACACACACACATACATTCTAATCCTTGTGTGTAGAATGCATATGCATATGTCTCTGTGATGTGTGCTTGTAAGTTCCTGTGTGTTAGTGCTAGTGCATAATTGTGCTTGCCGAAGTGTATACGTGGAGGGTGGAGGACAATTCACTTCATGTCTTGTACCTTGCTTACAACAGGGTCTCTCTTTTGTTGTTTTTCTTTGAGTACATGAAGCTAGCTAGCCTTTAAGCATCCCATGATTCTGCCGTCTTTCTTCCGTCTTGCCACAGACTTACTGGTATTACAGATTTGTACTAGTAGGATGCCCAGCTTTTACGTGGGTTCTATGGATTTAAACTCAGGCACATTTACATGTCAGGAGCACATGCTTACTACTGGGCAATCTTAGAATTTGTAAACATATTTCTGAAATTAAAAGCCAGCAAAATTCTAGAAGGTTGGAGGTGGCTTTTTATTATCTATTAGTTGACTTAGATTTTTAGTTGAGACAAAGTGCTAGTATATAATCCAGGCTAGTCTTGAGCTTGCTGACCTCAGCCTCCTGAGTATTGGGAGGATAGGCATAAGTTACAGTTCTAACTTCATGATGTTTTATAAAAGTGCTGTAAGCAATGATAAAACATAGAGGAAATGTTATTCTTAGTTCTGAACTCCTACCCTGGATATATATTTTAAAATCTGGAGAGAATTAAATTACAGGTATAGAAAACATTACCCAGTGAAAAGACAATGAAATGGGCCTATTTATTGTGATTATTAGAGTATATGTCTGCATAGAAGTACATTAGCAATGTATAGTATCTGAACTAGATTATAGAAAATTCCACATCATAGGAGGGACTTGTGGTTGTATTGTGCTATCATTACTTCTTTTGTAAGAAATACAACACAATTCTTTGCTAATGTATCGAATTGACAGGGTTAACTTGAGCTGTTTTTCTATGTGTTGGCTCTCTTCTTTCTGCTCTTTCCTAAACGCTCAGACAGATTCAGTAAGCTTTGAGGACAGTACCAGCAGATAGGTATTAAATCTGGAAAGCACACACCGACCCCAACAATTGATAGGCAGCTTTTTAGAAACGCAGCATATATTATTTAATTACCGAAGATGATTTATTCATAAGCATTAAGAATATGAAATAAATTCAATTTATGAAGATTGGCTGCTTACCCTTTGCTTGTGTTATGCAGTAAGATATAAGGTTAAATGGCTTATCCTCCATGACTTGACCTTTCTCTTTATTTTTATTATCTCAGGGATTTGATTTCATTAAAGACGCATTAAACAAGACATTTTATAGCGAATAATTCAGGTCTGGCACTTTGGGATTTGTCTCTAGGTTTTAGTGCAAACAGATTAAACAATACATCCATAACTCCTGTAGTATTAATTTTTTTTGTTCAAAAATCATGAAAGTTTGCTTTATACCAGAGTTGCTTGTGCTCTAAAAATTATGGGGTAGTGATTTCAGTAAATAAAATTTATTATATGAATCTTAGGTTAATAAAAAAAAGAAATCTCCAAACTCAAGACCATAGACAAGTCTTTGCTGAAGGGAAGAACAAAATAACTAAAGCGCAGGATATAGTACATTTTAAACAATTTTATACTCAAAAACTTGCATGAACCTTACTCCGAAACAAATTTATTTAATCCCGAATAAACCCACTTAAAACCATGTATTTAAGACATTGTTTATGAAACAGGTCTCTTGTTCTGTTGCCCACACTGACTGAAGTCTCTTCTCCTCCCACCTCAGCCTTCCAGAGAACTGGTGTTCTCCACCCACACACCAGCACATGTGGCTGATGCCACTCTCCATCATTAAAGTTAAGCTGCTTTCAGGTTTTGTTATATTTGATTTAAGGGAGATTGTTATTATGGATTCATACTTATATCAGAAATTGTATGTTCTAAAAACTCTTAAATCTTACATTTAGGTATCAACAATTTCCACAGCTTTAAACAAAATTATTTAGAAATGAATGATAATGTATTTTTTTTTAACACTCAGTTGTAGCCAATTTCAAATTCTGGAATTAATATTGAAACTCTGACTATTCAGCACACAACTCTGTTGAGAGATAGAATCTTTATAAAATAAATTAGATTGATGTTATTATGGTGGGCTCTAGTCTAATTTGCTATACTTATACAAAGCAAATCTTGGGAGGCAGGCACTCAGAGTAAAAACCTCATAAAGTTACAAAGACCTGAGAGCCTGCAGCTGAAAGAGATCCTAGAGAGACTAATCTCACTATAACCTTGAGTTTTCAACTACCCAGCCTTGATATGTTGTTATGGTAGCCCTCACAGACTGAAACACGGCTGATTAGGACCAAAGGGAAGTGATTCATAATTAGGAAGCAAATTTCAAAGTGTCCCTTCTTTGTCGCTTTCACAACCTAATGATTTTATGTGACTGACAAAAAGAAAAAATGTTTTCAGAGTCAGATTTATGTAAGAGGCAGAGAAAAGAAATATGAACATGTCGGCAATTCATTACATAATTCAACCAAAGCATAGGCACACCTTGGAAGCTGAGGTAGACGTAATGATAAAATGATCCCTCACTCTCACACTGATACGGTCCAGGAGCACATGTGTTCCCAATAATTTACAGTTCATGTGTTACTCACCCTCACAATAACTCTATGAGGTCTAGGAACAGACTATCCATTTTATCAGCGAGACAACAGAAACCAAAGAGAACCTTAAAAAAGGAAGTCAGACATAAACGCACATGTCCCAGTCTACTCTGCAGGGAATTGGAGACAGGGTTTGTGAGTAACTAGCTGTGGGAGGCACGTGAGACTAGACTTTTGACGGCCTGAGAAAATATTGATGCTAAGTTTTCTACTTCCCTTTTTCATTTTGTGTCCATCTATCAAAATGAATGTGCTTTCTAATCTCTACATGCCACATTCTTACGATGCATAGGTTTGTTTTCTTAGACTACGTTTGCAAGAGCTCTTAGGAAGAGTTTTTTTCCTCATGTTCTTTCCTTTTCTTTCTTTGATTTTTTTTTTGGGGGGGGCAGGTGATAGTTATGTTTAATAGTTGATTGCACTGATACTGCCAGGATCACATGTATATGAACAAACACATCAAACACAGGTATGAAACATGGACAGATTTTGAATACAAAAATACATTAAGTCATACATATATGAGCACACGTATGAACAATACAACTGTTTGAGCGGAGGTGGAGAGTTGGCCCAGGGGTTACTCTTTATTATTTCTTTCATTGAAAAGAGATTTATTTTTCTCATGTAATTTATCCTGATTATGGCTTTCCTCCTGCTACTCCTCCCAGTTCCTCTCTGCCTTGCCTCCCATCCAGATTCACCTGCTTAATCTCACCAGAAAATAAACAGGCTTCTAAGGGATTAAAATATAATAATATATAATATAATATAAATTAAAAGGTAAAAATAACAAACTAATGCATTGAAGTAGAACAAAACAAACAAACAAGAGAAAGAGCGCAGGAGAAGGTATAAAAACCAGATAGACTCAGAGACCCACTCACTCCCACGCTTAAAAATTCCGTGAAACTACTAAACTGTAAACCAGAATACATATGCAAAGGGCCTTTGGGTAAAAAGAGAGAAAATAGAAAAATAAAATGAAATGAAAATAAAAAGTAAGATAAAATTAAAAGAATCCCTGACAAGACATTATGGGACAAGGAACCCCCAACGATACCACGGAGTTCGTTTTCTGTAGGCCATCTACTGATGGGCATGCTGCCTACCCACTACTGGTGATACTCCCCTGAAGAAAAAACATTTTTATTTGCAAGTCGTTATGAACTAGATACTACTTCTGGTTTAGAGATAGGGGGTATGTATCCACTTTTCCTTTCAGGTCTAGGACCCCATCAAGTGCAGACTCATGTGGGCCCTGTGCATGCTCTTTTCATCTCCGTGAGTTCGTACTGTACCCGTCGCATTGATTTAGAGGGCTTGGTTTCCTTAGAAGGTCTCGCACTCCCTGCATAATATCTGGCTGTGGGTGTTTGTATCCGCTACCGTCTTGTATCCGCTACCGTCTTGTATCCACTACCGTCTTGTATCCGCTACCGTCTTGTATCCGCTACCGTCTTCTGCAGGAAGAAGCTTCTCTAATGGTGGCTGCTCTGAGCAAGACACTGATCTCCTTCCCTGGCCAGAATCTCCATGGTTGGTTGGCTGGTTGGTTGGTTTCAGTGTGTGTGTGTGTGTGTGTGTGTGTGTGTTAACAAACTGAAGTCCTTTGGCAAGAGAGACATGACAACATAGTAGGTGGAAAATATTCACACATAGGACAATGTACAATACTTTTGAGATCATGAGTTGGTATAACTTGTATATAGCCTGAAAATAACTGACACAGTGTTTTCTGTAGATACATACATAAGAAAATAAACTTGTGTGTATTTTTATTCCGTTTGTTTGTTTGTTTGTTTGTTTTGTTTTTCGAGACAGGGTTTCTCTGTATAGTCCTGGCTGTCCTGGAACTCACTCTGTAGACCAGGCTGGCCTCGAACTTAGAAATCCGCCTGCCTCTGCCTCCCGAGTGCTGGGATTAAAGGCGTGCACCACCATGCCCCACTATTCTTTTAAAAAATGAGGATCAGAGTCATCCATCTTTTAACTCCTGAAGTTTGCATATTATTCATTAGGTATGATAGTAGTCCACAGCTGAAACTCCATAGAAATGAGGCTGGTGCTAACCTTACAACAAAGCCACCTGCGGCTGGGGATGTAGTTCAGTGGTAGAGCACCTAACACCCTCAAGGCTCTAGTTACCACCCCTGAAAAGCAATAACCTCCTGCGATCTTAGTGGCTCTGTATTTTTCAGTGTGGGGTAAACCAGGGGAGGGGGGCTTCCTGAGTACTGACGATATTCTCTCCCATTTAGCTGCACCCCATCCCTAAATCCAAAACTTTTAAAATTGTGTTTTTAACTACAGTTTGAACACAGGCAAGCTTCCTACTACACGAGTTTCTGATTTCATTTCTTCCAAGTCATTAGGTACTAATATAGTCACTTATAAATGTTCCAGTATTGGATATCGTATTTATAGATGATCACCAAACCTTTATGGAGATAGTGTTGCAAACTGAGTCTTCCTTTATTAATGAAATCATTAATTAAATTTTAAGATGGACTTTCAGTATGTTGTTGCCCAGCCTCGAATTTCTGGCCCCAAAATAATTTTCCTGCCTTAGTTTTTTGAACAAGTGGGAATATAGCTATACACAACTAGCCAGCCAGTTTATTCCTAAAGTAAGAGCTAAATTTATGAATGGGTCTGCATACCAGTTGTTCTTCTAAAGACTTTATTTGAAAGGTGGTACCAATTTACAAATCAGGAGACTGAGTCACGTGCACTAGAATGCCTTGCCTGTGAACGCCCAGCTGGTACAGGAAGGCCTTCTGACGGCTGACTGACTATGGAGCCCGCCTCCCCTGAGCATAAAGCCGTTCTCCAAATGCGCCCTTGCTTGCCTAAAAAGATGCTGCAGAAAATAAAGGGCTAAATTTAGACATTTGAGTTTTCTTCCTGGAGATCAATTATTGCTCTCAAGAACCAGATTTTAAGTTTTCCTTATTTCTCCTAAGACAAGAAATTGAAAAATTCCTCAGGTATTTCTTTTATGAAGCCGACACTGGACTGGGTGCTATTTCTGTTGAATCTCTGGCCCTTATGCTGTCTTAGCTGTGTTAAGGAATCACTTGAGTGTTAAAACATTGAAGGCTAAAACACTCTACATCACTTCAACAAAGTTCTGAGGGCTGTGAGAATCATGGTCTCCCCTGCACTGGTCACTATAGCAGAGCTGACTTTTAGAATTGAGAGTAGAAGTTCAGGCAGCTCACATGCTAGTGTTCCAAGACACACTATTTGGAAAGAATGGAAGTGCCTAAAGTATCATGGAACTATCCATCTAATATGGCAAGTCTCATACAATTTATTCTCAGAATACTTTTTTTTTTTAAATGTCAGGACTCAAAGGAACTTATTATTATTATTATTATTATCTATTAGTATATACCAATCTATAGAGCAGGAAACTTATTAAAATATTTAATTCTTTTAAAAGTAAATCTAAATATCATTTAAAAATCCATACAAACAAACAGGTAAATCTAGCTGGGTGTGGAAGCATAGCCCTTCAATGCTTTAATGTAAGCACTCAAGAGGCAGAGGCAACCAGGTCTACACAGCAAATTCCAGGCAAGCCATGGTACTAGGGAGAGTCTGTCTCAACAATAAAACAAAAAAACAAAATAAAGAAAAAAAAAATCCCACAACAAAAAACTTTGGCCTGGTATCATAGGACCATAATCCCAGTATTGGAAGTTAAGGCAGGAGGACCACAAATTCACGGCCACCAAGGATACACAGTAAGTGCAAGACAAGCCTGGGCAAATGAGTGAGACCCTGACTCAAAGTAAAAACCATATAACAAATAACAGGTAGAGCAGGGTGGGGCCACAGCTTAATGGTAGAACACTTGCCTGATATTTACCAGACACTGGCTTCAATCCCCAGTAAGAAATGAAGAAATAATATATTTTTAAAACTGTATGATCAGTTGGAATGAGAAATTTCTTTGGTTGATTAAATTTGTTCCTTGTCAATCTGACCCATGTATACAGCACAGTTTATATACTCTCACCCCTCATCCTCTCTGATTTCTTTCCTGTCTCCCCATGATCCCATCTTCTACAAGTCTCTATCTCACATTTGTCTTATTTTGTTTGTGACCTGATATATATATATATATATATATATATATATATATATATATATATATATTACTGAGAAATTAGAATATTTAGATTTTTCCAGTTTTTGTATTTGGTTAGTTGCGATGCTTTGAGTGAATTATCAAAAGAAAATCTGGCCTTGACCAGATACTACCAGAATTACTTTTTAAAAAAGATAATTAAGGCTCCTCTTGTTTGATATTACACTTAAATTTGTCAAGTTGTTACAGGACACTTTAGAGAATCCAACCAGAGTCGCCGCAAGTTTCTGACGAGATTGAGAACCTCTCTTGGGGTTCTTAGTTCCATAATGAAATAATTTAAGAATGGATTCGGAAAAGGAACAATATGTGACAGGCAGGGTTCCTGGAGGAGGAAGATGAAGAAGAAAATAGGAAAAGCCATGCTGTTTGAAATAAACTAGTTGGAGGTCTGCCACATGGGGAGCAAACAGCCAACTGGAAGTGGGGGAGCCCTTAGAGAAATAGTGGAAACCCTTAGTTTCAGAAAAAGCAGGCATAGGCTTTGGGTCAGCACTCAAAAGAAAGAGACAGAAAAGAAAAACAAGGGAACTGTATCTTTCTGCAGCCTGACTCAAGCAGACTTAACAGAACCTCTTGGCACTGAGAGTACTAAGAGGTGAGAAATCTGGCAAGGAAAAGCACATTATCTCATTAAAGGAATATGATTTCTCTTATCTCTTTATCATGGCTTAAGGCAGAGAACTGCCTTTATGTGGGATGGTCCCTTGGCCAGAAGTTTGGTATGCCCAGCTGGATTAACTCCTAAGGAAAGTATAACGGCATGACTTCACTGGGGACAGTTTACACTCTATTGAACATAGCTTTTTTTTTTTTTATGAATTTGAATTCTACATTAACAACATGGTCGTTTCTTATGTTGGTTGAAATGTGGCTCTGAAGCCAGGTCAGTGAATATCCATTTCTGCTGTTGTAAATTTACTGATTGTCTGGCAATTTAAAGGAATCATTACTCTTACATGATCCTCTAACACTGCGGATTGGTCGTGTGAAAAATTCACATGATTAACAGGTTTAATGTTTAATAAATGTATTTGTTACTATCCTTGCCAATTTCTTCAGAAAAGTCTTTAAGAATTAGGGATCTGACAAGCTTACAGTAAAAGTTGTTACAAGTTTTCCAAAGTTCTAAAGTTTAGCTTGAAAGCTGAGTTTGTCACTGGTACTTAAACACCTAGTTATTTCCCCCAGTGTGACAACAGATTAGACACTTTGCCCATCTTTGCTTCCACCGTTTTGAAAAACCATAAGAGCTACTGATCAGGCATACAATGATATCGTGCATACAATACGATTTGACTTAAACATGCATCACAATACTGCTTTCTTCTCTGTCTTTAACTCTCTGTCCAGGAGAGTATTACTTCTACTCAGATCTAGGTGGTGCCCTGCCTGTTATCTCAGCTGCTCAGGATGTGGTGGCAAATAAATTACACATTTAAGGTGAGCCTGGGCAGCTTAGTGAGAGGCTGTTTTAGAAGATGAGGAAGAAGAGGAAGAGGAGGGGGAGGAAGAAGAGGAGGGGGAGGAAGAAGAGGAGGGGAGGAAAAAGAGGAGGGGGAGGAAGAAGAGGAGGGGGAGGGGGAGGACGGGACATAAAAGGCAGCATATAGAGCTATAGAGTTATCACATGTGTCTAGTATGAGTAAGGCTCTGGATTCAACTTCCACAGATGACAAAAAAAATTGTGGAAAAGTTACTTCAAATAAACAAGTGTGGTTTGTCAATATGACATGAAGAGAGGCCAGCATATTGACTACAGGATGTGGGACTACTTTTTCATCATTCCGTGACTTAGTTTTCCAGTAACCCTTTTTTTGTTTTTGTTTTTGTTTTTGTTTTGTTTTGTTTTTTGCTTCTCTTTTCCTGGGAATCAATCCCAAAGAAGGCAGTTAACTTAAATTAGCCTTTGCTATTGGGAAAACTCTTGCCAATACATAGCGAAACATTTTGTTTATTGAACTGTGGTTGGGGCACAGGAGCCACTGACATTCAGCACACCAGAATCATGGGTAGTCAACATTTTCCTGACAGTAACTCTCATTTCAGTAAAAATAATAACTCCTTTGAGAAACACTGTATTTTATCTGTCTTTCTGAAGTCAGGTGACCAATGTGTTCCTCAAGGAACACAATGTATCAAAGGAAAATAAAGGCTGATTGGTTCCAAGGTGAAGGACTGCAGAGGACATGCTGCTTGAGGTATCCCCCTACCCCACACCATACCACGCCTCCACCAAACATATCCTTCCTCTTCATCTTTTTATAAAACACAACACTGCTGGACGACCTGTGTGTGACCATAAACAGCACTGAGCTCTCCAGCATTATAAGGCAAACTGAGAAGTATGAAAGGAAGAGAGAGGGCCGGTGAGATGGCTCAGTGGGTAAGAGCACTCGACTGCTCTTCCGAAGGTCCGGAGTTCAAATCCCAGCAACCACATGGTGGCTCATCACCATCCGTAACAAGATCTGACTCCCTCTTCTGGAGTGTCTGAAGACAGCTACAGTGTACTTACATATAATAAATAAATAAGTAAATCAAAAAAAAAAAAAAAAAAGAAAGGAAGAGAGGTTGAGAGAATGTATCACAGAACCAAGGTTTTCTTACCTCTACACTCTACCTCCAACTCTGATTAGGTTGCTGCTAGAAGAATGTGCGTTTTAAATTTTATGTTTACAATGTGGTACTATGCACATACATACAAATGTGCATATAACAGCATCACATACAGGTACATATACATACGTATATTTTGAGATGTCCCACCTATATTTTCTTTAAGAAAACTACAGAATGAAGAAAAGTTCTGAGACACATAGCACTCAAACTTCATTCAATTTACAGAGAAGGTGAGGAAAGGCTGAGTCACTGTTTCCAGAATGCAGAGTGAAGCTGTCCACATTGTTTTACTTCCGGGGGGGGGGGGGGAATTTACACTCCAAAGAGGGAATCCTTGTTTGCCAAAATCACAGAGGAGCCAAATGAAACTGACTCCAGTGAAGGGAGACACGGAGTTAGACGGCCATGGCTAGATTAAATATCTGGAATTTATTTACATTTTAAAATATGAATTACACAATACTTCCTAATTTTGACAAACCTTTCTCAATAGACCTCCAAGTTTTTGTCTTGAAACTTTCTTAAAAAATATCAGCTTGTAAAATTTCAGTAACTCACAGAGGTAACTATTAATCAAAGCATGAAGTCTTCAGGGTGTTTCTATGAAATTTTCTTCTATAGAACATCCAATTTCTCACGGTTTACTTCTTCATTTGTGAGTTATTTGGAAGCTTTGAGCCATGATTCCTTTCTCTTACAACGTATCAGCGGTTTCCAGACTCCCAAGACATCATCTACAAATGGACAGGCAAAAGCTCGTTTATTTATCTTTGTTTTGGTGAAATAGGAGATTGGAGAAAAGAGTTTCAGAGGAGAAATTCTGACCTGGTAAGTCACAGACCACTCACCTGCTACCTCATGTCACATTCCTTCCATATTTGCTTTCTCAGCTGCAGCAAACTTACAAATGGACTTACCTCGGTTATCAGAACAATTTTTCTAAAATCTCAAGTCTGCTTCCATCAACTGGGTAACTTGGGCAAGTTTCTGTCACTCTTTGGCATTGAAGGTATAGGTCTGAATTCCAGAACATCCACTGAAATTCCCCAGGTACTTGTGTCTCTGGACAAAGGATTATAGCAGGGATGTGGTTATAAACAGAAATAGAGAGTTTCTTAAGGATGAGAAGGAACTGGACCAGTGAGCAGGAAAAAGGCATGAACTCAAAAAGAAGTTGGCCATGAGGCTCATGACCCTTGCCCTTCATAAGTCATTTTGAAAGTACTTGCTTCCCCCACACTTAGGCATCCTGGGCTTTTCCTCATCATCCTGGCTTGGACGCACATAAGTCCAGTCAGAGAAAGGTTTCCTGTTTCTTGCTTTTTTCCCCCCTTTCCAATTAGTTTTTTTTTTTTTTTAATGTTAATTTTGATGTTTCCCTCTATATTCCTAATCTCTCTCCACACTGGAACTACATTATGCAGCTATTTGAAGATTAATTTACATTCTGCTAGTAAATTATAATGCTTAAGGCCTACCAGAGACTTGCTTATAAATTTAAATGACTCCCTTTATGTTGTGTAACCTCTCCTGGAGAGATGTAAAAAACCCTCTGTTCTCCCCAGATAGAGAGGGCATAGCAGATAAAGAAAAGGAGCTGTCATAGTCCAGCTTGGTGGACCAATGAGTTTACTGGGTACAGACTGGAGCACTGGTGACTCAGAGTACCCCTCCACTGCTAGTGGAACACAAGTGGTTGAGGACACCTTGCACCACTAGAGTCCTCTGAATGCATTATGAAAGGTCACAGCACCAAAAGTCCCTTCCAGCTGCTCTTTAAACTCTGTACATCTTTTTAAACAAAATTGGAACCTGACCTGACATGTAGTGTCCATCTAACTGTCTGTATTTAGGACAAATATTAGAAAGCTAGCTTTATTAATTTCTTCCTTCAAAACCAAGTTTCAAAAAAAAAAAAAAAACAAACAAACAAACAAAGAACCAAGTTTCAGTATTAGTGTTACAAAACAAAGTTTAATAAAATTATTCAGAATGAAATTTTGGGTAGTTTTAAAGCACATAAATTTCCTAACAGTTCATTTTAAAAGAGTTGTAAATTTTTTTACATTTAAAATTTTTGAGTTTTATTTATGTGTTTAACAATAATATATATTCTATCTATAATTTATTTAAGAATACCAACAAGAATTTGCCACATTTTTATTTTTATGAATTATCTAGTTGAGCCAATCTGTCTTGAACTTTGGCTTTCATTTTTAAGTACTACTAAACTTATACTGGAGTCCAGATCTCCATGAAGAGGAAGTGGAGGGGACAAGCCTCCACTTGCTTCGCTGCAAGCTTTCAACACCAATTACTTTCTACACAGTGGTGTCAACTTTCCATGCACCTACTTGCAAAAGTGCAGACTGGCAGGGCCATGGTCATTTAGTCTGGACATAGTGACTTCAGGCACCTTATTTCAAAGGTGACTAAAGACTGTACCAACTATCCCAATGATGTGTGAAAACTGCTCCCCAAACTCTGACCATTAAAAAGGCTAAAAGAGAATATCATTTTGAAAGTCTATTATGTGAAACTTCCCAAGACAAAGAAAGCATGAATCTTGAATCTAGTCATAAACTCATATTTGTGGCCATTCTTTTTACATATGATATTGTTTTAACATTATTGAGTTATGAGACAAAAATGCCTTATTTGCTGGTTTTAAAAAATATTGAAATATTTGCCTCTAAAGTTCTAAATTTGCTTTTCACATGGTAACATATTTTGGCTGAATGTGTAAAAGTAGAAGCTAAGATGCAGAATTGGTCATTATTACTCTAAATTTGTGAGTATAAACTTTAGAATGATTGACAGCCTATCCTATGTAAAGAAATAACAGGCATGCAGTCTTATGCACTAGGCATAGCATAAATTTTAATTATTTCTTGATGTCAATATCGATTATCTTAATAATTTAATGCACTTTCACCCATCCGAAGCAGGCAATGAGCTACTTTTCCCCTTTCCTTCTCTTTGTTAAAAATAGTGTTTTCTGATTCCAAGGTGTAATTGTTCATTTTAAAGGCATGGATTCTCCTGTGATTCCCTAGCACATGAAGCTATGCAGAGAGTGAGCCATGCCCAAGCTACAGAGGGTATTGATCTTTTAAAATCTATTTCAGAAATGAATCATATTTACTTTCTGTTTACACAAAGATTCAAAGACAGGTGAGGATTCTGGCCTTGCTTTTTATCTTATCCACACAGAGATGTAACCTGATTCCATCTGTGTGCAAAACAGGCTTTTCAGAACCTGAGCTGTGTTTTACTCTGTCTTGTTCCTGTGAGTAATCAATTTGAGGATCTTTCTTGATGAATGAATGTTTCTGCTTTATTTCTGCTTCTGCTTAATATGTTATGCATGGATTAGCAAAATTTGAATATAATGGAATGAATAGCAACACATCCATAGTGAATATAACTTAATCTTTAGGTTATGGTATTTGAAGCATGGTAGACATACATTTTGAACATCAATGATAATGGTTGGTAGCTATAAGAAATAATAGGAGATTGATTATAACAGCCTTTATCCTGTAATGGTCTGAAGCTGTTCGATGAAAGGAATTCTCTTTTTGGCTTTATGAAAATGTTTAACACTTTTATATTTCATACAGGCAGCAATGAAGGTGAGGGAGTAAGGAATAGGAAATAATGAGGAGATATGGAGTGGGTAGTGGGATGTAGTTCTTTATTTCATAATATCATGCTATCCAGCTTGACATGTAATCAGAAGCAAGGACAAAGACGAAGACACTGAGCCTCGGTGATGAAGGACTGATCTGTTGTTCACTGTCTCCAGGAGCTTAAGGCAAGGATCAAATGGAGTTGCAAACTCTGTTGTTTCAGTCATGACTCAACAGTCTTATTTTTTTTTATTTTATTTTTTATTTTTTTACTAGACATTTATTTCATTTACATTTCAAATGCTATCCCGAAAATCCCCTATAACCTCCCCCTGCACTGCTCCCCAACCCACCCACTCCTGCTTCCTGGCCCTGGCATTCCCCTGTATTGGGGCATATCATCTTCGCAAGACCAAGGGCCTCTCCTCCCAATGACGGCCGACTAGGCCATCCTCTGCTACATATGCAACTAGAGACACAGCTCTGGAGGAAGGGGGGTACTGGTTTGTTCATATTGTTGTTCCTACTATAGGGTTGCAGAACACTTTAGCTCCTTGGGTACTTTCGCTAGCTCCTTCATTAGGGGCCCTGTGTTCCATCCAATAGATGACTGTGAACATCCACTTCTGCATTTGCCAGGCACTGGTATAGCCTCACAAGAGATAGCTATATCAGGGTCAGGTCACCAAAATTTTTCTGGCATATGCAATAGTGTCTGGGCTTGGTGGTTGTATATGGGATGGATCTCCAGGTGGGGCAATCTCTGGATAGTCCTTCCTTCTGTCTCAGCTCTGAACTTTGTCTCTGTAACTCCTTCCATGGATATTTTGTTCCTCATTCTTAATATAGTAAAAATGGCTATCTTGCCAAAAGCAATCTACAGATTCAATGCAATCCCCATCAAAATTCCAACTCAACTCTTCACCGAGGTAGAAAGGGAAATTTGCAAATTCATTTGGAATAACAAAAAACATAGGATAACAAAAACCATTCTCAACAATAAAAGAACCTCTGGTGGAACCACCATGCATGACCTCAAGCTGTACTACAGAGCAATTGTGATAAAAGCTGCATGGTACTGGTACAGCAACAGACAGGTAGATCAATGGATAGAACTGAAGACCCAGAAATGAACCCACATACCTATGGTCACTTGATCTTTGACAAGAGAACTAAAACCATCCAGTGGAAAAAAGACAGCATTTTCAACAAATGGTGCTGGCACAACTGGCAGTTAACATATAGAAGAATGAGAATTGATCCATTCTTATTTCCTTGTACAAACCTCAAGTCGAAGTGGATCAAAGACCTCCACATAAAACCAGAGACACTGAAACTTATAGAGGAGAAAGTGGGGAAAAGCCTCGAAGATATGGGCACAGGGGAAAAATTCCTAAACAGAACAGCAATGGCTTGTACTATAAGATGGAGAATCAACAAATGGGACCTCATAAAATTGCAAAGCTTCTATAAGGCAAAAGACACTGTCAATAAGACAAAAAGGCCACCAAAAGATTGTGAAAGGATCTTTACCAATCCTAAATCAGATAGAAGACTAATATCCAATATATATAAAGAACTCAAGAAGATGGATTCCAGAAATTCAAATAACCCCATTAAAAAATGGGGTACAGAGCTAAACAAAGAATTCTCAACTGAGGAATACCGAATGGCTGAGAAGCACCTGAAAAAATGATCAACATCCTTAATCATCAGGGAAATGCAAATCAAAACAACCCTGAGATTCCA
>NC_034593.1:53953321-53962402 GCF_900095145.1 Mus pahari
AAACAATGAATTTATGAAATTCTTAGGCAAATGGGTGGATCTGGAGGATATCATCCTGAGTGAGGTAACCCAATAACAAAAGAACAAACATGATATGTACTCACTGATAAGCAGATATTAGCCCAGAAACTTAGAATACCCAAGATACAATTTGTAAAACACATGAAACTCAATAAGGAAAATTCAGGTCTTTACTTCATCCAACTCTGTGGGGAATCCCACAGGGTTCTGTGCCTCTGTGTCCACCTGAGTATAGAAAAATAGACACATTTCAGGGATTCTTGCCATCCTGAGTCCCTCATGGCTTCCCCTCAGGCCTCCTGAGTCACCTCCTAGAAACACAGCAAGCCATGAACCAGGGTATAGGCTTAGATTTTTCAAGATATAAAAAGGGTTCTTAATCTCTTCAACCTTCCTTCTAGCCCACGGACCAGAGGTAGGGCAAATGAAAAGTGAATAGGAAACCAGAGTCATGGGCCTGTTTAGAAATAGTTCTTGGGGTGTGTGTGTGGGGAGATTCCAATCTTTGTTGTCAGGATATTAGCAATACAAGGCATATTGATCAAATCCAAATCAATAATGTCAGACCAGTCCAATTGGTAAACACAAAACACAGAGTAACAGCAGCTTGATCCATAAGGAACCCCAAAGTAGGAGTCTGTGGAAACAGCAAGAAGCAGCTGGAATACAATGAGACGTTCTCTGGTGCATTTTCCTCTGTGAAATTGCAACTAGCAAAGAGCAGCAGAGACCCGCGAAACATCGCAAAAGGAAACCAATGCAAGAGTGTCGTTCATTGTCTGTTGGGTACTACTTACACTCTTCGTAAACATCATGCCTCCTCTCAAGTGCCTCCCTCAACAAAACATCCTCTCATGTGCCTGCTACAGCAAAACAGTCTCTCACATGTCTACTTTAGCATCCTCTCATAAAAGTGCTTCCAGAGAAACATCACGTGAGACAACTGAATCGCCAAAGAAACCAGAAATGTCCACTTCACCAGGGATTCAATTCTCCTGCAACGAGCCAAGAGTAGAAGAGGGAGGCAGCTGTGCAGCTCATGCTTTTCTCTGGACTAATTTATCCTTCTTATTCCACCTGTAATTGCTATTCACCCACTCTGTGCCCACTGTTACTGCTTTTCAGAGCAGGTAAATCTGGTTATTCTACCCCTTCCTCCTAGGTGGGGAGTCCTGTCTCTCTCACCTATTTAAGCCCCATTACTCTTCAGCTCCTTCAGCTGAGACCAGTTGTTGGAATGATGTGCCCATCCTTTACAACATTTCCACCGCCATAGACTGAAGTCTCTTTTAGAATTAGAGGGCTCTCCTCCTCATGTACTATAATTTCACCGAGCATACCACCTCTCTTTAAAAGATAAGACTAAGCAGTCCTGGCGCAAAAGCCCATGATCCTTTCTTGCTGGTCTCTTAAAGCTCTTTTGGCCTAGCTTCCTTTCTGTGTTTTAACCTAGCCTCTTCTTTCATGTTCCTTTATTCCATTGTGAGAGAGCAACTGGACTCGGACACTCTAGTCCAGTCACACTCCTGTTCCCCTGTCTTGCCTTGCAAGCTTCTTTTGATCTCAGTTTCTTTCTATTACAAACATGGCAGCTGAGAAGCCTGGGGAATCTGAAATAAACTAGGAAATCAAATGAAGGCAAACTGACTTGGGGAAGTAAGTTGTGTGTCTTGTTTTCCCATCACATCATGGAGTCTCCCATTATCTGTAATTGCAAATCCTATAGCTTCCCTCTCCACCCTGAGGTTCTATGGCCACAGAAAAGCGCAAGTCTTTACATTTGGTTACAACATATGCTGAATTATGACAAATTCCGATGCAGGGTTTAACACTTGTAAATCGATTGGAGGATTGTCCAGTCTTAGATATTGAATTGGATCCTGGCAGGAGAGGTATTGCTACAAGCTGATTTTACAGTGTAAGGCTGTCATAGACTTTGATGGTTTAGGCTGGCCTGCTGTTCCTGGACAAAGAGACCTTGAACCCCAGCCTGCCTCTGCAATAAACTACTCTTTCATCTGTATTCCCTTGCTTCCCCAGATGGCTTTTCAAAAGAGCAGTCAAGTTTTCAAATAAATGTTACTTAGGTTGGAAATTGGTCATATATTAATAAGTTAGAGTAGACAAGTGCATTCTATTAAATAATATGCATCTTTATTGATTAATTTTATGATTTGACAATTTCATGTATGTGAGGTTTGATAATTATATGCATATAATGTATTCTGACTACTCTCCTAAGTCCTCCTCTTATATCTTTCACAGCCCTGTCACTTCAGTCTCGTCCCTTCTTTCCCAGAATCATGATTTTGGGCTTTGGCTTTGTGAATCACTTAGCTTAACCTGGGCCATCTATGTCATTGTATTAAAGGTATCCACAGGAGCCTTGTATTTTCACTGAATCCATCAGTAGTAACTGGTTTACTACTGAGTGGTAGCCACCGCCCTCCAGCCTCTCCTCCATCCATACCTGCTGGTGAAGACATATTCTTACCTAGACTCAGCATAGGGATTTGGAGTTGCTTTGAGTTCTTGATGGTAAAAGCTGTGCCTTGCCCAGAAGATGACTTTCTCAGCCCTTCTCCCTTCATATTCATTTTAATTTGAGCTGCCATTGGTAAAAATGTTTGAATCTCTTTAATTCACCTAACACAATTTTAGCACTACAATAAGTTGTTGTTTGCATAGTGTGTATTTAGTATCTACTTTATTTTTAATTATTGTGATCATGTGATCATGTGTTGGGGCATATTTGAATATGAGTACCAGTTGAGGTCCAAGAACTCCAATCTGCTGTAGTTGGAGTTAA
The DNA here is from genome assembly GCF_900095145.1 of Mus pahari. Lineage (NCBI taxonomy): Eukaryota > Metazoa > Chordata > Mammalia > Rodentia > Muridae > Mus > Mus pahari. The sequence continues at coordinate 53,956,152 of NC_034593.1, forward strand.
AGGTGGTTTTGAGCCACTTGTCATGAATGCTGAGAACCCAACCCAGGTCCTCTGAAAGAGTAGTACATGCTCATAGCAGCCATTCCATCAGACTCATCATACTGTATATTGAAAATAACATTTTGTATTTATGTTCTATACTATTTTCCATCTGAATCAAAAATCGATCACTTTGGGCCTCCAAAGGCACTCCGAAGCACAGAGTATCACTGTCTCCATTGCACTGTGAAGCAGATGTCTATGATCACTTAAAATATCATATCAACAATGGATTTGTCTTATAGACTAATTTTATGTGATGCGTTAAATAATTATTTGCAATTCAGGACATTTTGGTGGTATGGAATCATATTTCACAGACTCAGTAACACTGTTTCTGTAAAGAATAGAAACAGTGTCTCCAGGCTGGCATGATTTCAGTCTGCATGTGGGACACAGTTCTCTTGATCTAGATTTGGTTCATCACTGAGACCAGAAGATATACTTCAGAAGGACACTTACAACCTCCATGATGCCAGTTTCAAAAATTGGTCAACGCAAGGAGTCCTCAGTTGGGACAAGAAAGTCATGTTGTATTTTTGTTTGTTTGTCAGGAAGGATCCTGTGTCAAAAGTACGAAGAGGCCAACTTAAACGCATAGCCACTGGAAAAATCCAGGCAGTTTTACCAGGAAATTCAGAGAGATTTATGGAATATAATTTTCAAAAACCCACTAAAATTCATGTAGCCAATATGATTTATTACTAAATAAGAAAGAAGGTAAATTTGTTCTTTACACAAAATGGTGACTAATGGAAAGAAACAGAAAATAGAAAACTAAAGGTAGAAATTTACAATTTTACAATCCTCACAGTTAAACTGAACATAGAGAAAGATCAACAAATGATACCAGAGAGCATATTTTAAAGAGAAACAGGATAAGTATAGTACTTTAAATTATCTCTCAACAATTACTCAATAAAATAGACAATAAGGAGGTATAGAGTACCAACACAAGTCAGTATCTTGCATAATACTATCACCAAAACATGAGTGAGTACCACATGGAAGCCACACCACATACATGATGATCCAAGTGAACAGGAATCACCTTTGTCTAACTACAAGGAAACAACAGAGAAACCCAGTGTTAAATAGATATATGCTAAGGATAATTGGCTTTCTTCCATCAGAAATTCCAATGGCATGAAGTCAGAGGAGGGCTGAACATGGCTCCAAACTAAATGCTGAACATGGCTCCAAACTAAATGAGACCCAGAAGACAAAAATACGTACATGAAATCAGTACTACTAGGCATTGTCTTGAACTGGAGGAAAACACTTTATAACAGGTATTTTGATAATAACTGGAAAAACTATCATAGACTTTAAAATGTGGTGCCAATGTAAAATGACATGAATTTAAAAGTTACCCATAGTTCTCTATAAGAAATAAATCTTGTCATAGAAAATATGAACTAAAGTATGATCAGATAAAGTAGCATGATGGATGCATGCAAGCTACTCCCAGACTGTTAAAAATGTATGTTTTAAATTATTATATATATACTTATTTGTATGTGTATGAGAGAGAGAGCTTGAGAGCTAATGCAGTATATCTGCATAAACAGTAATCAGGTATTCTGGAACTCTGAAATTATAATATTTCAAGCATAATTTTATTTCCAAAAATCATAGTAAGTCAAATCATTTTACTGAATACTCATAGTTTTTAGTGTTGTTCTGTGCTTTGTATGTCAATAAAGTCCCATTAATAGGAGGTTTGGTCCCCAGAGTGGTTCTGTTGGGTAATGATGGAACCTCTAGTTCCGTCCTGTAGACTTTTGTTCAGTTCATAGGGGTGTGGGAGGGGGGACAGGAGGTCCCCGTTCTCAAAAGGGATTTATAAAGGTTTCTCAACAAGGTGTTGCCTTTAAAGGGGACCAGCTGGCCCACGTCTGCTTTCAGCCTTTCCATGTGAGCCTTCCTGTACTCTGCCTCCTATGAACGACCTTGGGGTCTTGGTAGACCTTGGGCTCTGTGTGTGCATCTCTAGCCTACCCCCTCCAAAGAAGCTTGATAGTTTCTTTACTTTATGTACCCGGCTGCCTCAAATATATTCTTTACATGATGAACAGCTGATACTGCTACCCACTCTGAAAAAAACCAGGGGACAGAAAAACACCCATTAAAAAAAATTTAAAGTCTAGCTGGAATTTCCTTAGCAGATAACAGGATGACATGAATGAATCTTCCGAAATAGAACACTAACCACTTCATGTAAATAAGAAAATTAGCATATACAAAGTTGGGATTGCCCCGGGGGATCTGTCCCACAGTCTTCCCCTTTGAGATGTAGAGATCTAACTATTTTGTCTGAAATTAGCAATGCTTAGCTCTCGGTCCTTTTAAATGGCATATATCAATGTAACAACCTAGACCATCTCTCCTAAAAAAAATGTTATCTCATTTTATCTTTTTATATTATTTATCTTTACCTTGTTTAGCTCCTAATTTCACATGGCCTCAGTTTCTACACCTGAGAAGTCAGGTAAAGCTAAGAGTCTTCCAAAGTTCTTGGGATTTAAAGACCATCCACCTGGGTGCTGCTCTTCCGGGTCTGTGGAGGGAAAGCAGGTAGAAGTCGCTAAGGATACAGAGCACCTTGCAGTTCGGACTCTTACTCCAGTGCTAGACCTCTATTAAAGCTCAGGTTTTGCTAATAACAGCAGGATGCTGTAATGCTGCTTTTTTTTTTTTTTTTTTTCCTGAGACAGGGTTTCTCTGTGTAGCTCTGGCTGCCCTGGAACTCACTCTGTAGACTAGGCTGGCCTGGAACTGAGAAATTCACTTGCCTCTGCCTCCCGAGTGCTGGGATTAAAGGCGTGCGCCACCATGCCCAGCTGTAATGCTGCTTTTATTTCCTCACAAGCCTGTACTGCCTGCCTGACATTTTGTAGCCAAGTGGATGTGCATAGACATGTGTTTTCAACCCTGTTTTCTTGAGACATTAAACCAGAGGTGCAAGACTTGCATCCTTCATTAATAATATTGCTGTCTTGACCTTCCAACTTCAGAAATATGGATCCACAATTACTTAAAAGTAGAAATGTTGTACCCTGGGCTTTCTTTCATTTCTCTTTTTGTATTTTCCATACAGCTACTTTATCATTATTTACTTATTTTTTTAATCACTTGGGAGATAGTCTCAATGACTGATTAGCCTATACTTTGCTAATAGGTCGATTAAACAATTTTTAAGTTAAAAAATCCTTTTACATTATTATAGTATGTGAATATTATTGAGAAAAGATATATCATGATTAACCTATAAAAAGGAACCATGATCCTGTGTTAATAGACCTGGACTACTTGCAGAAGACAATTTCAAACATCAAATCGATTCTTTTCTTAAATTTATTAAATATCACACAGCACAATAGCTTGCTGTGTATGTGTGTGTTTTAACATTCCTTCAGGTTGAAAAGGAAGTCTTTGAAAATTCTAATTAACTTAATTCTTATAGTGGATACAATACTTTTATATTCTTCTGCTTCTAAAAGTAAACCTCTGGCTACTTCTTGTCTGTCACTGTGGAGCCACATACACCCCAGTGTAAACAACTGCTTATGTCTGCATCCAGCCAGATGACTTGGTGATTTTCAAATTCAGAAATCACAGGCTGCTTTCACTGCAACACTGCAGACAGAACACAGCCTCACCCTCTTGGCCTCTGCATTCCACAGAAATAAATGCCTCTCAAAAAATGAAGGAGAATGAGCTCCTAATAAATCCCTGGATCAGAGAATTGAAGCTTTCTAAAATACTTCTCAGAGATAAGTGGAGGGCGGGACTGTGGAGTGCAAGGATTCACATGACAGCAGAGCCAACCATGAGCGGTGGCAGCATCTCTGCAGTCTCATTATAGAATGCAGGCAATTGCAGTATTTCTCTCAGACGCGTTTTGTGGAGATTGGCCAGGTTAGCACAGGAAGCCTTAGAGCCACTCCTGGAAGACTGCTCAGTAAAAGTTGGGTTTTGTTTTTGTGAATGGAAGCAAAAAGAATGGAAGCAGAAGAAGCAGAACCAGAAGAAGAACCAGAAGGAGAAGGAGGAGGAAGAGGAGGAAGAGGAGGAGGNTCTCCTCTCCTCTCCTCTCCTCTCCTCTCCTCTCCTCTCCACTCAACTTCTCTCCACTCTTCTTCTCGCCTCCATTTCCCCTCCTCCATCTCTCTCAACAGCCACGATGGGTATATATTTATAGCCACAGATGGCTATATATTTACTTTACATTAATTTATTTCCAATACAAGGATTGCTTAACCTCTTTCAGAGACTCTCTGAGACAAGTAGGCAATAAGTGAAGTTAAAATGTATTGCCCTATATAACAGGGCTTACTTGCTTCATATGTCATAGTACTCTAGTGATAAAACATTGTAGTCACCATTCTATAGATAAACAAAGAAGGCCAAGGGAAAAACTATTAGTATGTTTGGAGAGTTGAGGAGCCTTAACCCAGGCACATTTACCTCAAGCACAGCATTTTGCCCACTAAGCATGCTGCTATGTTTCTTGAGTATATTTTAAATGACCATTTAAAATCCACTAAGGCATATGCTTGTCTTGCTTTATTACATAAATAATAGAAGGAAGGAAGGAAGGAAGGAAGGAAGGAAGGAAGAAAGAAAGAAAGAAAGAAAGAAAGAAAGAAAGAAAGAAAGAAAGAAAGAAAGAAAGAAAGATCTACAAGAAAGTATAGTCATCTCTTAACATCCAGGACTCCTCACACATGAAAATTTGCAGAAGCACAAAATGAACTCAGATTGTTCATAGCCAATGTACATCCTTATCATGCTTTAAACCATTACAGACTATTATATGTAGATTCTTTAGCAATGGTTATCATAGCACATCACTTGGGCTATAATATCAACAAAAGCATCTACATTTTCAATATAGATATCAATTTTTTTCTAAATATTTTAATCCACAGACAACTGTGCACAAATATAAGTTCTAAGTTAAAAATTAGCAAAAATTCTAGGGTAGAATAATGCATAATCCAAGGTACTGACTAAAGGGCTACCGAGGAAGCCGTGTAAACCTACCTTCACCTAATTCTCTGCTCCCATATTCTTATCCAAAAAGGGTGTGTATCTATTGTTCCAACAAAAGCGAAAAAGTATATTTTATTATAATTGACATGTTTTCCCATAAAGGGCTAAGGCGTCCGTGTGTGACTCATCTCTATCATCAAATGACAGTGGGGAGGATTCCACACCTAAGCGTCTTTTATGAAACATCACTGTATCAGAGGTAGAAGTCTAAGAACTTTCTTAAAGAAGAAACAAATTACCTGTACCGAAATGAGAACCGAGTGTGCCACTCTCCTCCCAGGAAAACTGATTGATTGAAGATAATGGGAAACGCTTTAAAGTTCTGAGGACAAACCCTTTTAAAGCTGGAATTGCACACCAATCTAAATTACTTTTCAAGTTCAAAACATATTTTCAGACGTGCGTGTGGTTAGAGCTTTTTACTTTCTCTGCATACCTTCTGAAGAAAAAAAATATATAAATGAAAAGACTGTTTGGGCTGTATGTAGGTAAAAATGAAATGGTAATCCAAGACAAAGAAGATCATGACAGCCAAAAGAAAATGGACTTGACTTAGAAACCTGTGAAAAATAGTTATTGGGTGAGAGCTGTCTAACAGGCTTAGACAGCTGTGCAGATGGATGAGGGATGCTAAAGTGAGAGTCCATGGCACATGCACAGGAGGACATGAGACAGGGGTGACAATGGAAATGTGTAGCCTCTGGCCATCTAGGGATGACGAATTGCCTGTCTGCCTTGGCCATGTAAAGGACAGTGTGCCATGGTTTCCTGCTTTGGAACAGAGAGAGACTGCAGGCTGTGGGGCTTCATGCGTGTTGATGGTTGCTGTGGTCAAAGGCTTGTTTGCATAATAGTGTACATATTTTCATGCTCCTCCTCTGAGGAAAGTCTTCTGAGCCAAGGTTAATGACTCCATGATAATCAGAGACAGCACAAGTCTAGGAGGCAAGGGTGTGGCTGTGACTCAGCCAAATGGTAGAAGGCTTTGACCTTCAGGACAGCCCTTAAGGCTATGGGAAGAACTCTAAAATTATGAGTTCAAAACTATATAATTTCTCAACTATGCAAGATATAAGGATGCAGTATGAATTGTATTGTCCCGCGCTACCTTCCCGCCAGCAAGAAATGACGCGGCACACAAACAGGATCCTTCT
>NC_034593.1:53962413-53965538 GCF_900095145.1 Mus pahari
CCTCTGGTTGGCGGCCTGCTGTTACCCCAGATGACGCCACGGGAAAGGCAGGGCACAAGGGAATGGAAATCTAACCAGCACATGCGCAGCTGCCTTGTTTGTTTGTTAGAGCACAGGACATCAGCGCTATCTTGTAATGGCGAATGTGAGGGCGGCTCCCCACATTGTATAAGGAGTTTTTCAAAGATCTAAAGAAGTAGAGGCAGCTGCACTATGATCCAGTTTGTCAGAAAGATAGAAAGGAAGGAGATAAAGAGATTTAGGGAGTGATGATCGAAAGGCAAGATCCCACACAGCTATTTTGTTTATTTGTTTATGCTTACAAAGGTAGATAATTTCTGAGTTCAAGGTCACCTGGGACCAAGCTAATTTAGGTCTAGGCAAGCTCAGAATGGTGATTTAAAGGCAGGGTCCAACCAGCTATCTTACTGTCTTGTACTTGTGCTTGCTGTCTCTTTCTAAGAATCAAGGGGCTGGGGCTGTGGGATGCTGATTCATAGGACAACCAAAAGGGAGCCTGGAGTAAATGACTGAATTGATATGTGAATTAAAAATTGGGCTTTTGGTCTGTATGAGGTGAGCTGGCAGTGAACCATAGCAATTCTTTTTTAGATTATTTATTATTATTATTATTATTGTTGTTGTTGTTGTTGTTATTATTTTAGGTGAAAGTGAACTGTCTGGCAATCTCTGGAGAGTGAACACAGCTCTTCAAGGATTTTTTCTAACAGGCTTTCTGACCTTGGTCGGAAATCCCAAGAATTACTTAGAGAGCTAACAGAGCTCTTATATAATGTTTTCTGGCTTTCTGATTTTGATCAGAAAACTGAAAAATTGCTTTTAGAATTTTTCTAACAGGATTTCTGACTTGATTGAAAATCTGAGATTTTTTTTTTTTTTTTAAATAGCAGCTTTTCTGACTTTTGTCAGAAAAACCCATGAACTCTACAGAGAGCTTTTAGAATTTTTACTAGCAGAAAGCTAACTGTCTCAACCGGAGAGTTTCTAAGAGTCACAAGAGGAAGCTGTCTCCAGCAGAGCAGAACACAGAGAACAATCTGAAAAGCTGTCTAGAGCAAACTACAGAACCAAGAGCTATCTACAGAGAGCTTTCTAGGGAGTCATCTCAAGCAGAACATAGGGTGTCAGTTTGAACCCACAATTTGACTCATGTCTTTTGTTTCCCTGCTCCCCGATGACACTTCTCTCAGGAACCTGAACCTAGTTGAGTCTGGTCCTTGGCGACATGTCCTGTTGTATGCTGAGGCCCTTGGGCACTGGCTAGGACGGTGTCTTATTGCTAACAGTATGTGTCTCAGGGTTTGTATTGCTACTACAAAACACCACGACCAAATAGCAAGTTGAAGGAAAAAGGATTTATTTGGCTTTGACTTCCAAATCATAGTCCAGCATTGGAGGAAGTCAGGACAGGAACTCAAGCAGGCTTCGAACCTGTAGGCAGGAGCGGACACACAGGGCATTGAGGGGTGTTGCTTCCTGGCTTGCTCAGTCTGCTTTCTAATAGAACCCAGGGCTAGCAGCCCATTAGTCACTAATTGAGAAAATACCTTACTGTTGGCACTCATGGAGCCAGTTTTTTAACTGAGGCTCTTTTCTCTATAAGTAATGGTCCTGTAGTATACACATCATGCCACGTTATAGATGAGGAGTAGAGGGCTGAAAGGGCAAAGGAGTTGCCAGAGGATACACAGTAAGTATGTTCATCTGACTTTAGAGCTCATGTCAACTCAACTCTGCTGTGGTACTTCTTGATTTTTTTAAAAAAGAAGTAGTTATAACAGAGTGGATGGCTATGCATTCTCTCTGTCTCTCTTACTTATTCTCCAATTAATTCAACAATTACTGAATATTTATGTGGCAGGTACCTGATAGAGTAAAGTAATAGACATACTCTCTCCCACAAGTCAAACTATACTTTGACTTTTTAAAAAGATTTTTCAATTTCTTACATGTATGTACACTGTAGCTGTCTTCAGACACTCCAAAAGAGGGCGTCAGATCTTGTTATGGATGGTTGTGAGCCACCGTGTGGTTGCTGGGATTTGAACTCAGGACCTTTGGAAGAGCAGTCAATGCTCTTAACCACTGAGCCATCTCTCCAGCCCCATACCTTGATTTTCTAGGTGTGATCTTTGGTCATAAAAAGGCAAATCATTGTGTTAAGAGTCATTATAACTTGAACTACAAACTGACTGCGTGTGTTCCTTCAATGTTACAGACACGGCTGCAAATATAGCCTTCCAACCATGTCTCTTTGAAATTTTTATTTGTTTTTCTTATACTTCCCATCCAAGGGTTCAGTTTATTTGTCTTTCAATCTTAGACTGGGCCAGTTACTTGATTTAGTCAGAGGAACATCAGAGAAGGCAGAAAGAGGTCTGAAGAGTGCTTGTTTGTCATAGAGTTTGCCTTCCCTTACTGCTAGGGACCTTTTTCTGTGACCCTTTGTGAAAGACTATTGGAAATCAGGGTACACATATGAGATGGCAAATCCAAAATGACCTTCCATGATCTACATCACCAACAGGATGGTAAGAAATGATAAACAGCTGTGATTTTAGAGCATTAAGTAAGTTTTGTGGTACGTTGATGAGGCAAAAGCTCACCAGTGCACACTGGCAACTGAGGAAGACCAAGTAGGTACAATAAGTCAATGGGGAAAGGAGTTGAGCTATCTTTTGTGTGGTTCAAAGTTTCTATTGTTTGCATGGAGGAGGTAGGGCCCACAGGTACAGAATTATGGAAAAATGGCAAGGGGATAGATACACTGAAGCACAATTCACAGGTCCCCATGCCAGCCTGCATTGTAGTTCCAAGAAAGATTTAAGATGATTAGGAGCACTTGCTATACTTGTTGAGGACATGGGTTCAATTCCTAAGCCCCAATCATCTATAACCCCATCAATCATCTATAACCCCATTTCCACTGGAGTCAACACCCTCTTCTGAATACTAAGTGAACAAGACATGCATATGCTACACATACATACATTTATGCAAAACATCCATACATATAAAAAAATCATTTAAAATAATTTTTAAAAAGAAATGAAGAAGTGGTAAAATGACAAAAAAAAAAAAAAAAAAAAAAAAAAAAAAACAAA
>NC_034593.1:53965570-54001124 GCF_900095145.1 Mus pahari
ATACATATAAAAAAATCATTTAAAATAATTTTTAAAAAAAAATGAAGAAGTGAAAAAAAAAAAAAAAAAAAAAAAAAAAAAAAAAAAAAAAACCAAACCAAAACAAAACAAAAAAAACCTTAGTTTGCTTCTGGTTGCTGGAAAAAAGACATCATGACCAGAAGCAATGTAAAGGAAGAAACGGTGTGAACTTTGACCACATAAAAGGAAATAATTATGTTAGGAGTCATTATTACTTGAAATACAAACTGACCCCATGTGTTTCTTCAATACTATAAATATGGTTGTAAATTACTTATATCCTTGCAACCATGTCTCTTTGAAATTTTCAACTCTCAGTCCATCATGAAAGGAAGTTATGACAGAAACTCAAAACAGGAACCAAGGCAGAGACTACAGAGGACTGCAACGTACTGGCTTGCTTTCTGAGCTCATGTTCTGTTCTCCTCTCTTACTTATATCTCCCAGGACGACCTGGCTAGGATGGCATTGCCTACGGTGGCTGGGTCCTTCCACATCAATCACTAAGAAGAAAATAACTCACAGACTTGCACTTTCTCAGTGCAAGTTTGCCCAGATAACTTTAGCTTGTGTCAAGTTGACAACATACTAGTCAGACAGGATGTGAGGGCTTTATCCGGTGGCAGAATTCGACTGTAATTTAAACAACTCAAAGTAGTTCTGAGGCTTTTTAGTAACTGGTTTAGAAAAACAGGGGGTGACTCAGTATATTCATTTGACTTTCATCATGATTCAAAACTGAGTTTGCACACATGCATGGTATGAAACATCAGCCACAGAGTATGTCCTGAGATAATCTTGCCAAGATCCCAGTGGTTTCACACTGTTAAGAGAATATCACACTGCAGGCTCCAATTTGCCATCAAACAACAAAGGGGAGGCCGATGCACTTCTCTTTTGCCTTCAGTACAATGCGGTCTAGTTCCCTTAAGGTAACTGATGCATGTGCATCTTGCAGTTTGTATTTGATTGGGGACTGATGTCTTTAGATTCTTTAAGCTTTCTGAGAGTAGAGTCTTTGTTCTATTTGTCCATTGCCTCATGGGTTTATTTACGCAGGCAGTGTTCAGTATGTTGGTGGGCCATCTAGGTTCTCTCTCTCTCTCTCTCTCTCTCTCTCTCTCTCTCTCTCTCTCTCTCTGATTCTTCTCTCATCCTAACCACAGTTTCTCTTCCCTCCACTCCTTTGACCTCCCCCCACCTCCCCTTTCCTCCAGACCTACTTCTTTCTGTTTCCCTTCAGAAGAAAGCAAGCTTCCAAGAGACAACAACCACACATGACAAAACAGAATACAATAAGACAATGCCAAAGCCCTCATCTACAGACTAGACAAGGCAACCCAGTAGGAAAAGAGCCCCAAGAGCACACAAAAGAGTCAGGCACACATTTGCTTCCACTGTTAGGAGTCCCACGGAAACACCGAGCTAACAGCCATAGCAGATATTCAGAGAACCTGGTGCAGACCAGTGCAGGCCCCATGCTTGCCACTTCAGAGTTTGCAAGTCCATGTGAGCCCTGCTTAGTTGATTCAGCAGGCCATATTCTCCTGGACAGCAGCAGATGAGAGTAGGGGCAGAGACCCACAGCCAGACATTATGTGGAGAGAGAGTCTAAATTATAGGTCTTCCCTGGGACCTTCTCCTCAGAGCTCTGGGAATTGTGGGAAGAGGGGAAGAATGATTGTAGGCATCAGAGGGAATAGAGGAACCATCCCTATTCTCAAGGGTCTTATTCCATGTAGAGAAGAGAACAAATACAAATGGCTTTAAAAGACCATATTAATATGAATATTGTGTTTTCAAAATGTGTGATCAAAGAAAGGTTTGGTTTAAATTTGCACTTATATACTAACCTCTCTTTACTTCTTAACTTGATGTCCAAAAATATAACACTTACTCTATAGATACAGGAATTTATTAAAACACATTAGACTAAACTAGGTATGTGGTTCAAATGTTTAATCCTAGCACTTGAAGAAAGAGGAAGTTTTCTGAGTTCGAGGCCAACCTGGTTTACAGAGTTCCAGGACAGCCAGGGCTACACAGAGAAACCCCATCTTTTAAAAACAAAACCAAAACTGAAATATACTATACTATATCAAACCTTGGCTCTATTGGCTTTATAGACAAAGGCATTTGGATTGTGAATGTACCTCAGTCATTCTAGCTTCTATTTCGGGGGGGGGGGCAGGGGACAAGGGGGAGCCTGACTGGTTCTCTTGGTTTATCAGCACCTTTGAACAAATAATTCCTGATGCTATTCTCTTATTTTATATCATTAGATGCTCTTTGTCATTCAAAGCTCAGCTTAGATGGTTGAATCCCTCACACTTTATGAAATAACTACCTAGTCACTGGATATCATGTGAGCAGGCATAATAGAAATGATGATGATGATGTGTGCATGTATGTGTGTGTTTTACTTCTAGCTACCACTATTCCTTCCTTCCTTCCTTCCTTCCTTCCTTCCTTCCTTCCTTCCTTCCTTCCTTCCTTCCTTCCTTCCTTCTTTCCTTCCTCCTTTCTTTCCTCTCCCTATCTCTCCCTCCCTTCCAATGCCATTGAAACATAAGTCTTATTTTTTCTCTCTCCTAGGCCTGTCCTTAAACATGTCATCAGTATATTACATGAAAAGAGAAATAGACAATTTCAGGAGGAATAGCAGGCACACATTAGGTAGATTAGAAAAGAAAATGGATTTTTAGACATGGAAAAGAGTTTGTAATAAGACATAAGAAAACAAGTATATTCAATGTTGTTGTAGCTGAAACTCACAGTACAAAATAAGATTCAAGAAGAGTAGGAACAGAAAAAAATAAGAAATGATACACACACACACACACACACACACACACACACACACACTTGCACACAGCCTTGTGCCTTGTGGAAAAGGGTGAAGGAAATGAACTTAAGAGAAGACACTGATGTATTTGATCTGGTATAACCGAAGTTCCAACTTTGATATTAGCAATCTTGGAACGTTTTGCGAATGAACTCAAGATATTTCACAGGATCTTGACAGATGTGAAAAACACATAGGCAGTCCGTTGGACACAACAAATTACCACAAACAGTAGCTGCACTTCCGATGCATGGTTCCGATGCATATATTATATATAGTTTGGGTTTTTTATTCATTATTTCTACATTTTAAAAGCAATTCCGGAGGGACACTGAAGAGGAGCTCGTTTTGACAGATTCCTTTACTCTAAAATGGACACAGTGATGGATATGTCAGTGAGTTTTTCTAAGACTCAGTGACTTTGAAATGTGTCTGGTGAAGAGAGCACTTGTGGCGGTAACAAACAGCTGTTAGCCTTACCCTCACATCAACATCATCGTCATCAATATCACCACCACACCCACTGTCATCTACCACTCAAGGAAAGAGAAAAATAATATGACGTTAATAAGAGAGTTTTATAGCACATTAAAAATCCTTTGTCAAGGCCAACGCCTTTTCCCTTTTCTTAATGTGGAATGTCTTTCCTTCCTTCCTTCCTTCCTTCCTTCCTTCCTTCCTTCCTTCCTTCCTTCCTTCCTTCCTTCCTTTCTTCCTTTCTTCCTTCCTGGTCTTGTTCTGCGGCCTAATGTCTAATGGCACATCTGCACTCAATCCCCTGCCTCAATCCATTGTTTTCATGTTTAAAATTAGAACCAAGCCCATACTATGCCACTGTGTGGTGGAAGAGATCTCAACAGAGATTATGTTTCCACAGTAAAGAGAACATCTCAGGACTCAAGCAAAAGTTTCTGGTTCCAGCTCCTTTCTCCAAGACTTGAGGCTGGTTGTGGCCTGTGGTTCTACAACTCAGCTCTTTGTGAGAAAGGAAGGAAGGGCGGGCCTGCTTGAGATTTCCTGTTGCCGTGAGTCACTGATACAGAGCTGGTTGCTTGCACTCCATAGCCTGCTATCAGGAGAGTAGGAATGCGGCTGTGGACGCTAAACATGTATGTGGTGATAACCACTTTCCCAGCTGCAAACCAGGGGGATGCAAGCTCATCAGTGTGTGCTCCTGTCCCTACTAGGGACAGATCCGAAGCTGGGCTTTGCCTTCCTAGTCTAAGGTTCTGATAGCAAAACGCAGGAGAAAGATCAACCTTCCATGTCACTTTCCTGAAGTGTAGTGAAAAGGCACTGTGGTAGACAGAGGGACCAGTCCATATTTTGACTCTGCTGGGAAAGACCTTAATCCTTCCTACTCCTATGTTTCTAATACTCAACACCCACCCAGTTTGAAGCAAGCTGGAGTGGAATAGGGGAAGGGGATGTTTGAAATCCCTGTAATTGTCTTGAAAGTAAAATTGTAAAGTAATTTTCCCTTCTGGGAAATGTGAAAGAGATTAATCTTCTTAGAGAAATTCTGTCAAAAGGGAATGATGGCAGCTGTATTATATTACTTCTAAACCTGTTCAGATGATCAATAATAATAACAATAGTTATTGAGCCCATGCCTTACAGTAGATATTATACTTTATATACAGCATTGGTGATATTCACAGAAAGCCAGGCAAGCCCACTGTTCTGTTCTCTGCCATAAAATGGAGTGATGCGTAGCAGAATGCTTTCAAACCTTAGTTATTAAAGGTAGGAGTTACAGTGAATTTACTAATACATATGACAGGGTTAATGCCTTATGAAGCCTATAAAGAGAATATATTTTGGATTTACATAGAATTACGTTCAAATATGATTTTTTTCTTTTTAGGTCTATGGCTGTAGTGGCTATTCCTGGTTGTCAACTTGACTACATTTGAATGAACTACAATCCAGAATTGGAAGGCTCACCAGTGAACCTAATCTGGAGGCTGGGAGACAGAAGTTTCTGACCTGGATCTTGGTGTCAAGATCTTGAGACACAGTGGCTATTGATTCTAGAAGATTAAGACAGGGAGATCTCTGAGTTCAAGGTCATCTGGGATTAAAGGTGTGGTGCTTGCCGTGTGGGACTAAGCAACTGCTAGATCCTTGGACTTCCATTGACAGCTACTACTGAACCATTGTTGGGAATTGGACTACAGACTGTAAGTCATCAATAAATTCCTTTACTATATAGAGACTATCCGTAAGTTCTGTGACTCTAGAGAACCCTGACTAATACAACGGCCAAGCTGTATTTCTGGGTTTTGATTCAGTCCCATGCAAAATGGGTACAAAACCAAGTACTTGTAATCATAGCACTGGGAAGGGTGCATATGAAAACCTGTCAACTCTGTGTTTCAAACATAGTAAATTTGTTACAAATATGTGTTCTTCCTGTTTTCCATTTTTTTCTAAAAATAGTTGAAAGAAACCATAAGCTGTTCCAGGTTTCTTCAGAGGATATTTCTAGGGATGGATAAGGCAGGTAGAAGAGTAAGGAGTAGCATAACTTTAGAATGAAGCAAATCTTTGTTCTGTTAAGAGAATCTGCTGACAGTGTCAACCTGTCAGAGCCTCCAGAGCTCTCAGAGGATGGACGACTAACCAAAGGGTACACATGGAGTGACCTATGGCTCTGGCTGCATATGTGGCAGAGGATGGCCTTGTTGTATATCAGTGGGAGGAGAGGCCCTTGGGCCTGAGGTGCGCTAGGAATGCCAGGGCGGGAAGGTGGGAATGGGTGAGTGGGTGGGGAGCACCCTCATAGAGGCAGGGGAAGGGAGGTTGGGAATGGGGGGTTCTGGAGGGGAGACCTGGAAAGGGGATAACATTTGATATGTAAATTAAAAAATATTCAATAAAAGAAAAAGAAAAAAAACCCACATTCTTATGTATGAAATAAACAACTATACTTAATTTCTATTTAAAATTATCAAAATAAGAAAAAATAACAATTGATAATTTGAAAAAAACATAAAGGAGAATCTGCTGTTTTACATTACAGCAATTGCCTTTTTTTGCCTGTTTGCCTTTAATTTTTCTTATAAACTCTTGCTGTCTATCACAGGCTGCCCTTGAAAGCATGACTCTCCTGCTTCATTTTCCTGAACCCTGTGATGTGCTGTATACACTGCCATTAGGTATGACTTCTAGAATGGACTTAAAAGTGGTAATTTTTTAAATTAGGAACAAGAAAATCTTATTTTAAAGTTGCAATGGAAGAATAATTACTAAAATGTACTTTCTTTTCTTTAGCATTGATCATAATGCTATAAATGAGATTCTATGGCTTTTGTAGGGAAGTTATAACGTATTCAGCTACAATTGTGATATGAATTTAAATTGTTTGCTATTAAGTGTCTGTTTTTGAATGCCAGGACTCTCAGAATCTATTTTTATGAGAGAGAGAGAGAGAGAGAGAGAGAGAGAGAGAGAGAGAGAGAGANAGAGAGAGAGANAGAGAGAGAGAGAGAGANAGAGACAGAGACAGAGACAGAGACAGAGACAGAGAAAGAGAGAGAGAGATTAGTGGTGCATTAAAAGTGCATTGAAAACAGAGATATATTATTTCAATATTTTTATTTGTTCACACAATTAAGCTTTCCTTTTATCCTTGAGGCTGGGATAGTTTCTCCAAATGGTAATTATTTTATTAAGTTAACAGCTCCTCTTCTCATTTGTTCATTATGTCTATACTGTAGGGTAGAAAGTAATAGAAAACACTTTCTCATACCAGCATAGGCACTTCAGAACATGGTGAGGTATTTAGAGATGTGAAATTATTAGCACATGTCTTCAGAGCTGCCTCAGCAAACACGCACTCATGACACTGGTCCATGTCTAAAGCTTTATGGTTTTCTGCCAGCTGAACTTAGTATGGATCTGAGCATCATTAGTGAACAAGGGGTAGTTACTACCTTCTATTTGGGAACAAACATAGAACCTATTTTGTAAAGAAAAGACCCAAAGATCAGAATAAACATTATTCAATAATAAGAAACTGTTTACAGTGAGTAAACATTTTCATTTTCTTTTAATAGTAACCCTAAAGCAAATTTTGACTCTAACCATACTTTCACAACACTGTGACAGTGGCCCTACTTATTGGAGGACATGAGAATAGGCAGAAAGTAAATGAACAAAACAAAAGAAGGAAAAAAGAAAAAGAACTCCTACAATAGTCCTTGATTCTGATCATTACCTGAATGGTACAGTTTTATTTCTGACAGTCCAGACAGTTCTATTTCTCTGTAGCAGTTGATATTTATTGCCTAATTATTTAATAATGTGTTTAAAAGATATTATCCAGACATAGCAGAAAGGAATAAAAGGAAGTAGATGAAATTTAGTATAGTGCCTATTTTAAGAACAGTTTATAAGTTTTTTCATGAACCAAGTTCAACTAATGCTAAGAGTGTTTGTTGTAGCCTGTATGATCCATGGTTGTCCTGGGGATATTACTCAAAAGTACTTTAATTTGATTAATGCTGCTAAGAATAATACAATCTTTTTGATCATGAAAAAGTGTTCTCCTTTCTTGTTCTTTGAGATAGACATTCTTGGATTAAAGTATAAGCCATGGTTATTTGATATCTGGAGCTACACAGCACAGGACCCACATCTGAAGAAGAGATGCTTGCTGGTGAGCCATATGGAAAATTATGTTTTTTTTTCAGAGCAAAGGAACTGTACAGTGATGTAATACTGGCTGACACATCTTTCCTCATCCTACGGATCTTTTGTTTCCTTTCCTTTAATCTTATGAATGTCATTTTCAAAATAATCATATTTGACCTAAAAAAGCAATAGAGATGTTTTGAAAAGTAAGCCTTTTTCCTTCTACTCATTTACTATACAAAGTTAATTCTTTTGTGTCCATGTGTGTGGAGTAGAAAATGTAACTGGAGTTAAGCTCTCTGAACTAGGAAGGGACTAAGCCCCGCCCCCCACTCCCCCAGCAGACCAAGCAGTGTTTAGAGCAGTGGTTCTCAACCTTCCTAATGCTGTGAACTTTAAAACAGTTCCTCATGTTGTGGGTGATCTCCGACCATAAAATTACTTCATTGCTACTTCATAACTATAATCTTGCTACTGTTTGAATCATAATATAAATATCTGATATGCAGGATAGCTGATGTGGGACCCTTTGGAAGGGTCATTTTTCTCCCTACAGATTTAGAACCAGTGACTCAGAGTAGCTCCCATCTAGCTGCTGAACTTGTACTTCTAACTAACATTGTCTCCTTCTCCCAGGCAGTGTGATCTCTAAGGCTGCTTCCACATGCTGGAGCTCAGCATTTGGATTTCTCACTGCACAAATATAATCATGATCTGGATGGACATATTCTACCTTTGTGACAGTGCATCACCTTGGTCCAGTACTGTACACTAGACATGCTTAAAGACTTGTCTAAACCCAGCTTCTGGGTCCTCTCTCTCAGACCTCAGTCAATGGATTAAAGACAGCACTAGACAATCTAAAGAGCAGAATTTCCAATGTGCTCTTATTTATGGATGATCTTGCTAATCTGAGAACCTCATTTGAAACCCACTGGTGTGGTATAAACAGCCCAGGAGTGAAGTTAAGGTATTGTATTTTTCAATATGCTTTGCCACTAAATACTATCATAAGACCAAAAGCTCAACAGAGAGCAATTTAAGGGAAGAAGAATTTTATTGTCTTATAGTTCAGAGGAATATAGTCCATCACACAGGGAAGGCATGGTTTACAGTGCTACCTGGGAGGGGGAAAAAAGGAATTCAAATGTTCAGCTATTCCCCTCCCCCCTCCCCCTTTTACTCAGTAGTCCTGTGACTCAGCCTATAGGATGATGTCCTCTACATTTCAGTTAGGTCTTCATTCCTCAGGTAAACCTCACCGGAAACACAGGCACAGGCATACCCAGAAGTATTATCCATTAGTACCCCCAGTGTTTCTTATTCTAATCAAGTTGATAATTGAGAATAACCACCATGAATCCATCTCTTGTCAACGGGACATACAAACAATCATTTTTAACTATAATGTTCCACCCTTGGTTTCCTTGGGCTTGTAGCCATGTAATAAAGCAGAATGCATTTAGTTCAACTTTAGTGTCAGAAATAATAATCTGTTCAAAATTCCAAAGTCTCTTCTGAGAGACAAGATAAATTCTGTAACTATTAGCCTCTGTAGAAATCCAAAAGCAGTATCCACATGTCCAATATGCAATGGCATGGGATATACATTCTCATCCGAAACAGAGGAATGGGGGTTTAGCAAGAAAATACCAGATTAAAACAAAATGGAAATCCAGCAAACCTTGAAGGTCCATGTTAGATGTTAGTTCCATGCTCTTAGGGCATCAGCTCCAGGGACTCTCACTGCTCTGTTGTCTGAGGTGGCCGGTCTTCAGTGGGATCCACTATGCACTCAATACAGCTTTTTGTACTAAATGTCCTATGGTTCTGGCATCTTCTGGGGTTTCTACAGCAATGTATGCTTCACCTCCATGGCTTCACAAAATGTTCTCTCAAGCATCTGTGCAGGGAGACCAGCCCTGCTGTGAAGCCTGGCCTCAGAAGCACTTTGGAACCTTGGTCCAAAGCATTGTATATTTCCAAAAAGTTAACGAAAAGAATGGATATTTGAATTCTTTTGCCAAAACGAAATGGTAAGTGTTTGGGGAGATAGTCATGTTTACTCCAATTTTAAGATTTCATGAATTGAAATATCTCACAGTAATGTTTGCTACTGGACACTTGGAGGCATTGAATTCACTGCACAGTTCCCCATTGTTTCAGCTAAATTTAATCCAATTATGAAACAGAAAACAAAGAAAGGATATGGATTTCTTTACAGTTTGGCTCTGGGAGAGTTTTAATTTCTTCCTTGTTGTCTCTGTGGCCATATAACAACCTATAGAAAGCAAGGAAACAAAGGCAAGAAATGTGCTAATTTAACTGTCAGCATAAGTAGTTCTTTGTTTGGGGGAAACAAAACTGAAACCAGCAGTGTCTCCAGAGAGTTTTATTTAAGATTGGGGAAGGAAAATGGAATCTGAAATATTCCCGTTAGTTTAGGGGTTGGAGACATCCACCCTGTTCCAAGACAGGAAGAACGAAGTTTTTATTGGTAACTCGACAATTTTCATAGGGGGAAGAGTTCAAGTCTTGCTCTCTTTACTTTAGCACTTTTCTGAAAGATGCAGACTTCTTCACTTCTGTTAAATACATCACTTTTCAAAGTGAAAATTGATGGCAGCATGAGAGCTGAAGGATGAGGTGCGGATGTAGAATTCATGCATTTTAGTAGAGGCGACTTCTTTGTTCTGTTTTGGACACCATTAGCATAGTCAGCTTTTCTGTGTCAGTTGACATAAATGAGTAAATAACATCAATGAGTGGATAAAATAAAACCCCAAACAAAATAACTGCTGCGCTGCACTAACTTCAATAAAATTTTTCTATTTTCTTGGTGCTAATAAAGGCAACAACAACAACTACAACAAAAAAAAAAACCGAATTGCTATCACAGATCATTAAGCATAAAGGCTATGAGATGAACTAAGATCACGGGCCAGGGAAAGCCAAACAATGCAATAGAGTTAAGCACTGTTAATTCCTCTCTCAACTAGACCTTATTTCTGTTTCAGAAAGGGGATGTCTGAAAAATGTTACAACATAAAGTCTCTTGTGACTGTCACATGCTTCAGCAACGTAGCACAAAGCAATTTTGAAGAGATTCCTAATAAACAGCCCTGTGTCTATTTCATACCATTACTTTAAACCCCTCCCACCCCGTGAACTCATGTGTGAATAAGAAAAGCTACAGTTTCAAGTCCATGACTAATTCAGTAACGCTAGTCAGTGTTTCAAACTGGCTTTTCCTGTGTGTTCTCTTCCTTCTGGGAACCCCGAGAGTGTCATGTGAAAGAAGGAGGCAGAAGGACAGACCCTGTGCTTGTTTTACTAGGACTGGTGGGTATCAAGTTATTGATGAGCCGGCTATGAGGACATTGGCGCTGGATCCCTGCCGCATAATGTGCAGCCTGTGACACTAAGGCATGGAACCGAAGAACCCTAATTACCACTCAGAAGAAGGGAATCCAATTCCTGTCTGTAGCCCTGGGACAAGACATGATATCTTGGACTGTATGAAAAGTTATTAATAGACAACTACCTAGTTCTAGGAACTCTAAACCTTGTAAGATTAGTGTTCAGCAGGAAGTCTCCTGATTAATACAATGGCATACCACTGGTCTCTCCAGAAACAGATTGCAAATTGGCCTTTCAATCACCTGTACAAGATTAAGGCCACAGAAAAGTCTGCTTGTTCCAGAAACTGAGGAAATGGACTAAAAGCCTGCAGAGAGTGTAGATGGCACCATAGTCCCTCTGGCCATTGTCCACTCTTGCCTCTTTACTAGCAAGAAACTCTTTTACATTTTTTTTTTTTTAAATTTATATTGTTGGGACTTGAACCCAGGGCCTTGTACATGCTAGGTAAGCACTCTAAAGTAAGCTACATCCTGGAATCATCAATTCTCTTTTCTGTTGCACACTGTATGTCACATTTTAAATTTTCCCCAGTGGGATCCTAGGGATGGCACTCCACGGTGGCAGAAACTCCTGTGCACATGCTGCTGTTTTCCACATGTCCCTTCCCAATTTTAAATCAGTCTTTAATGCTCTTGGTTTTATATTCCTGTTAAAATGTCTGCTTTTCATGCTTTAAAAATATGTGTACGCGTGTGTCCTCTCCATGTTTATATGTGCATACATGCATGCTTGGTGCCCACAGAGGCCAAAAGAGGGTCAAAAGAAGAGTCCCTGGAACTGGAATTACAGGAGGTTGTGAGCCACCATATGGATGTTGGGAACTCTTTGTACTTCATAAAGAAGTCCTTGATTTAAGCTGAATAAAACCTAAAAGGAATCAAAAACTCATATTGGTTTTGTCTAGTAGGAAAGCTTTGCATGGGCTCTATTGAACAACTTTACAAAAATAGTTAAGCAAGTACAGTTAAGCAAGGCTGGACATTGACCACAGGCATAGCCAGACTGGGACTACTTCACACAGTATACTCGTATCATAATTTATAACTTGTACAAATTTTTCTTTTTTAATAAATAAATCGACACTGAAAAAGAATTATCCACATTAACGCAAAAAGTGTCTGTAGTCTTTCTTTCCTTGAGGATGCTTGGGAAGTTCGACCTGCTGCACTGCTTGCTTTTTCCCTCTTTTGAAAAAGAAAACTAAAAATTTAAATATTTGTAGAAATTAAATGATATATCTAGTTTTTCTAGAGATCTTACCTTAAGAAATTATCAGAATGCTAGTGGTTCCAAGGTCTGATTTTCATTATTTTATTTTTTGATAGGTTTCCATTACACAGCCCTGGATGTCCTGTAACTCACTATATAGACTGTGAATTCAGAGATCTGCTTGCCTCTTCCTCTTGAGTGCTGGGCTTAAAGGTGAATTCCACCATATGTGGCTTCACATCAGTTTGAAGAGATACAATACCACCATGAATTTTTAACTCCTGTGCTAGAGGTAGCCTCAGGCAGATAATGGTATTTGGAATGAACATAAATTTACATAAAGACATAGAAAATAAAATTATACCCCTGTCTTTAAAACTCTCCTTTTATGTAAATTATAAAATTGGATTATGTAGTATCATTATTAGTTTTTTTTTTGTGGCTAAATATTCCATCTTATAGTTTCATTGGCTCTTACTCAACAGAATAAAAAAGTGACGCTCATCTTTGCTATTTGTTATGTGTAAATATATCTTACACATTTACTTACTAGGGCAGCATGGTCACTGGCAAAGCTACAGCATTTCATCAAACGGGGATTGTGCTGAAAGTTTGGCACTGCTCAGCAAAATAGCAGGGAGTAGGCAGATTTTGCTGTGCTTACAGATTTGATTAATTGCCATTTTTGTATACAACAGGGTCGAAAGGAAGGTTTCCAAAAACTTGGGCTCAAAATCATCTGGGAAGCTTTTAAACGGTGAGAATTGCTGGGCACATAATGGCAAGTCCAAATCGAAACCTTTGAGAGAAATCTTTGGGAGGACAATTTGCATGATTCTTAAGGCATCTTCATGCTCAGTAAATCTTACAAGCATGCCTTAGACACACATCTATAGACAGACTTTAATGAATCTGTCACATGGCATACTTCATCATTTCCTACTTTTCGTTTTCTTATACTTTCTAGAATCTTGGAGCTACATGCCATTAGAATTCTTTGATAATAAGCAACAGAAGCTAATCCTGTATTAAACCAAGCCGAACAGTTATATTAATGAAGGAAGTAAAGAAAGAAAGAACAAATTAAAAAATCTAGCCCTATAGTAGACAGTTAGAATGACCTAAAATATTGTAAAGGAAATAAGTATGTTCTGCCCATATTTATTTCCTGTGTAACTTTATTCAAATTTCAAGTTACACTCAAAAAGTATGAGCTGAGTTTATCTATGTGCTAGTGTTCTCAGATCTTGGCCAGTGAAGGGAGTAAAGAGAGGCCAATTGCATGCCCGAGAGTATCCCGGCAGGTCTCCATCTTAGTTTCTTTTCCCCTTGCTGTGACAAATACTCTGACTAAAGCAACAGGAGGGAGGGATTGCTTGTTTCACCAGTCCAGGTTACAGTCCACTGTGCCACAAGCCAGTGCAGGAACTTAAGGAATCATATCTATAGCCAAAACCACAGAGAGAATAAAGAATGCTCCTTGCTTGGTTTCTCTCTTCTTTCTTCTTGCATAGGTCAGGACCCTCCTGTTAAGGCATTGCTATTTCCCACAATGAGTTAGGTCTTTCTTCACCAAGCAACAACAAGATAACGCTCCACAGTCATGTCCACCAGCAAACTGATCAAGACAATTCCTCAACTGAGGCTCTCTTCTCCAATGATTCTAGGTTATGGCAAAATGATAATTAACAATTGGTCAGTCCTGAAATCATAAATTATACTAGTAACACTAAGTAGCCTGGGCAGGTTGTTTTATATGTATTCGCCATCTCAGCAGCCATCAACTGCCAATAACTCCTTAGCTACGGGTATGCATGGGCCCCTCCCTCACTCCTGCTGGAACTTTGGCTGGCCCTCTGCATACAGCCACAGCCTTGTGACTTCTTGCGTGAAATGTCCTTATCATGTCTGAAAAATAGCTCTCCCCAACTCCCCCACACCTCTGGCTTTTACAATCTTTCCAGCACACACACCACTTCCTGGTGACTCCAGAAGCTTGAAAAGGGGACATGTGATATAGACATTCCACTGAGGCTTAACATTTCATTTTCTTAGTCTCTGCTCTGCCCAGTGTATGTGACCATCTACTGCAAAAAAAAAAAAAAAGAGGCACGATGATGAGTGCTCTGCTTTTTCCACACACAAATGCAAAGCTATTGTGGAAAACAGCATGATTTTTTTTTTTTTTTTTTTTTTTTTGTTTGTTTTGGTTTTGTTGTTGTTTTATTTTGGGTTTGGGGGCTTTTTTTTTTTTTTTTTTTTTTTTTTTTGTGAGAAGCACAGCTCCTAAATTAGAGCCGCCTACACCTAACCTCAACCCTTGCAATTCAGCTTCCAAAGAGACAGGAATAGGCATTACAAAGCCCAGACTATTTTCCCCAACTCTTTCAGAAAAAACAAATTCTGATATTCAGAATAAAGCTCAAGTCATTTATTTAAAATAAAAACCTCGCTATTTACTCCTCCCTGTTAGAACCTGCGTCCTCTGTCTGCTGTATGCTGCCTGCCTCCCCAACCCCAACCTAGGGCCTTACCACTGTAGGAAATTTGACATCCTGCAGCTTGAGTTCTTTCTTTCCAAGCTGTCTTTAGCTGAAAGAAAACAATCAAGTTGCTGCACACAGTCTCCGTGCTGCCAGATTTTACAGATTTGGTTTCTTAAGCTTTTAAACATGCCCACCCTCCATTGATCCCCTTATATTCTATTTTTTTTTTTTTGAAATTTTTATCATATTCTTTGATATAAACAGTTAAGGTAGATATTAAAAGGTTGATGGATAAATACACTCTCCAATTCTCTTTTATTTATTGGATATTTTATGTATCTACATTTCAAATGTTATTTCCTTTCCCAGTTTCTACTCTAGAACCCCCCCTCTACCACCCCCCTCCCCCAGCTTCAATGAGGATGCTACCCCTCCCACCCACCCACCCACTCCCACCTCACTGCTCTGGCAATCCTCTACACTGGGGAATAGAGCCTTCACAGGACCAAGACTCCTTCTATTGATGGCAGACAATGCCATCCTCTGCTACATGTGTGGCTGGAGCCATGGGTCTCTCCATGTGTACTCTTTGGTTGGTGGTTTAGTCTCTGAGGAGTCTGGGTGGTTGATATTGTTGTTCTTCCTATAGGGTTGCAAACCCTTTAAGCTCCTTCAGTCCTTTCTCTAACTTCTCTATTGCAGACTCGGTGCTCAGTCCCATGGTTGGCTGTGAGCATCTGCCCCTGTATTTGTCAGGCTCTGGCAGAGCCTCTCAGGAGACAGCTATATCAGGCTCCTGCCAGCATGCACTTCTTGGCATCAGCAATAGTGTCTGGGTTTGGTGTCAGCAGATGAGATGGATCCCCAGGTGGGGCTCTGGATGGCCTTTCCTCAGTGTCTGCTCTACTCTTTGTCCCCAAATTTCCTTTAGACAGGAACCATTCTGGGTTAAAAATTTGGATATGAGTGGGTGGTCACAACCCCAACTGGGGGGCTTGCCTAACCTCTGGATATGGTCTTTAAAGGTTCTCCCTCCCCTTTGTTGGGCATTTCAGCTAATCTCATCCCTGTTGGGTCATGGGAGCCTCTAGCTTTCCTGGCATCTGGGACTTGCTGGTAGCTACCCCCAGCTCCCCAGCTCCCATTGCTACACACCTCTATTCAAATTCCTGACCCTCTGTATATCTTCCCAGTCTCCTCTCATACCTGACCCTGCCCACTTTTTCCTCCTCCCCACTTCTCTCTTTCCTCCCAAGTCCCTCCTGACCTCTACCTCCAGGAAATATTTTGTTTCCCCTTCTAAGAAGGACTGAAGCAACAACACTTTGGTCTTCTTTCTTCTTGGGCTTCATATGGTCTGTGAATTGTATCTTGGGTATTCTGAGCTAATATCCACTTATCAATGAGAACATACCATGTGTGTTCTTGTGTGACTGGGTTACTTCACTCAGGATGATATTTTCTATTTCTATCCATTTGCCTAAGAATTTCATGAAGTCATTGGTTTTAATAGCTGAGTGGTACTCCATTGTGTAAATGTACATTTTCTGTATCCATGCTCTGTTGAAGAGCATCTGGGTTCTTTCCAGCTTCTGGTTATTATAAATAAGGCTGCTATGAACATAGTAGAGCATGTGTCCTTGTTATATGTTGGAGCATCTTTTGGGTATACCCAGAAGTCCTCAGGTAATAATACTATGTCCAGTTTTCAGAGGACCAGCCAGACTGATTTCCAGAGTGATTGTACCAGCTTGCAATTCCACCAACAATGGAGGAATGTTCTTCTTTCTTCACATGCTTGCTGGCCAGCATTTGCTGCCACCTGAGTTTTTGATCTTAGCCATTTTGACTGGTGTGAGTTTTCCATCTATTATCCTTCATAGGGCTGGCTTTGTGGAAAGACATTGTGTAAATTTGGTTTTGTCATGGAATATCTTGGTTTCTCCCTCTATGGTAATTGAGAGTTTTGCTGGATATAGTAGCCTGAGCTTGAATTTGTGCTGTCTTAGGGTCTGAATGACATCTGCCCAGGATGTTCTTTTTAAATAGATAAAACTGAGATTGCCATTCCACACCACTTCTCAGGGTTCCTAAGTGCGGTAAGTTGGGCATACTCTCAGTGGGAAGAGGGAGTGGATTCAAATGTCTGCTGTTTTCTGCCTGTCTTCTTTTCTTATCTTTTCCACTAGCATAGTTCCCATAAGTAACTGTGTGCACTTGAATCTTTGTCACTGCTTTTGATGTTGGAGAAGCCAAATCTGAAGCCAGATTTATGGCCTGTATCTCAGCCAACATGTATATAACTTTCCTATATGTTTCCTTATTGTTTTATTCATATATATATATGTGTGTGTGTGTGTGTGTGTGTTTATGTATATGTGTGTGTATATATGTATGTATTAACACTGTTTCTCAGGCTGGAACAACTAACTCACACCTATCTCACCTAGCTATACCTAACTAAATCCAAAAGTTTATTCTCCAGCATTATTTCTTAAGGGAAACATTTCTTTATCTTTAAAAAATATTTTTTACAGTATATCTCAATCATATTTTCCCCCTCCCTGAACTCCTCCCAGCTCCTATTTTCTTCCTACCTATCTAAATTTGTGTTATCTCTCTTTTTAAAACAGATCAAGAACAAAGTAAAACTAAACTTAAAAAGCAAAACATATAAAAATTTAAATTAAAAAGTGAAATTAAAGAAGAATCCATTTTGTGCTGGCCAACTATTTCTGATGAGAAGGACTGCCCTGCATCTGGTTGATATACTGAAGTCAGTGCATTAGAAAGAACCATCCCCACACACACAGCCCCCCCCCCCCCCGCCTCCTGCCAGCAACTATCAACTGTGTATAGGTCCTGGCTGTGGGTGGGACTGTCTCTTTTGAGGAAAGCACTTAATGCTGAGTTAGAGCTATAAGTGTCATCCCACTAGATCTGGCATAACTGTACCTTGTTGTTGTCTGCCTGCCTGGTGATCAGGAATGCATAGATTGATGTATACTTGAATTTTCCATGTAGTCCTAAAAATTGGGAAGTGATAATATCAATTGAGCTATCTATCATTATGTTGGAACTCGGTTCTATTATTGCTGCTAATATTTTTGTTACTGTATTAAGATGACTTGTACTTTGTGTAGAGCAACACATTTGGGGACTATTTTAAAAAACAGACTGGGTTCGAGACCTCTCATTGATCCTTACAGCAGGATTAATAACTATGTGGCAGAGCTTCTTGTCTCACTCTGCATTGTCATTCAGTGTAGCTAAAACAATATTGTTTTATTATGGACTTAAATTTCCTAAGACTAGGTTTGGAGTTACATTTTGCAAACACATTCAAACTACAGAAATATCAAACAGTAGTCAGGCTCAGGCTCATGTATCCTTTTTTTTTTTTTTTTTAAGTATACCAAGTCTTTTTTCTATGTGTTGTAAGGGGCTAGCATCTGGATATGAATGTGCCCATTGGTATGTGACAGTTTATCTGAATAGATATTGCCTTTGTAACCAAAGACCAAAGGAATCATCCAATTCTTCTCTACTGTGTCTGGAATTAAAGAAACTGGCAGGGCCTTTGGTAATTCTTTTTGTCTGCTTAGAGTCATGTTGCCACAAAGCTCCAGATGCTTATACATATTAATGTATTTATCTTGAAATGACAACCCCTCATATTATAACTGAACCCAAAATACCTCAGTTTTATCTATAAATTCCTCATTGTTGTTTTCTAACTCTTTTTGTTGACCCCCATGATTTCTTTTGGGATAAGAGTAAGTTACTTGAAGAAGAATGCCTTGCCTCATCTATCTTTGCATCTTTAGAAGGCTGGTTCATCATTAGCACTAGAAAACTATTTTTGCAATGGGTGAAGTATAATCCTCTGTGACATTTAATGCAATGTTCTAAGGCTGAAGAACTACCAATATTTTTCCAGAGCAGTATCATAGGAATTATACCAATACATATATTTCAATTTAAGTCCTATAAATTCATGTAAACGCTCTTGAATATTCACCCAAATGTCTTACTCTTGACATAATTTGAAACCGGTGATAAATTATGATTCATGAAAATAATGTCTAATGTCAAATCCTACGTGCTACTTTTCCATCAACCATCTAAAGTGTCAGTGTGTAGTCATCAGGAAGCGTTACTGGCAGGCTGCCAAGCTGAGTCGTTTGTAAGCCTTGATGCTCTTAAGTCACATCATCTTAGGCTCAACCACATAAGTGAAAATCCTAACATATCTTAAATCACTAGGCAGTGTTCTCTAGTGGAGAAGAAACCAGTGTTTCTCTCTCTCTCTCTCTCTCTCTCTCTCTCTCTCTCTCTCTCTCTCTCTTTTTCTGTGTGTATATATGTGTTTGACACAACACAAACTTAGTTCAGAAATGACAGTAATTCAATCAATGAGTGCAACAACTAAAACCCTAATCTTGTAAGCCTTGTTAAATCTAAATCCTGATGGATCTGCCATTGAAGAACCTAGGAGACACTTGTAGCTACACCTTGTCCTCATGCTATACCTGTCCAAAAGGGCCTCTCTTCTGCTTCTCCTCTTCCTCCGTCCAGCCCAGAAGGCCTGCCTACTCACCCAGTGATTGGCTCCTTTATTCAGTAGGGGATTGGTTCACAAGAAGTCACCTGAGTATGACTTAATCCTTGTCTGCAACCCCTCCCAGGAGAACGGAATTAGCATCAACATACAAACAGCACCAGGCCCATTCACAATAAAGAGATTGATTTTGAAATTGATTTCTACAACACTGTAGTTATTTCCAAAAAATTCCAAGTTAGCCTTCTGAATTATGTTCAAAACTCAGGATATACAGTTTACTGAGTATGGGTTAAGCTCTTCCCACATAAGTATAAAGAATTTAATTTGCATCCCAAATACCCATATAAATGCCAAAGAAGAAGTGAACTGCCACCTACAATCTCAGAATTCAGGACAGGAATACAGGGAATCCCTGGGAAATGATGATAGTTGCCAAATTGGAAATTTTATAAGTTCTAGATTCAAGTGAACATAGTTTTCTTAATATATAAGATAGAAAATTATCAACCAAAACAGCCAAAGACAAATTCTTGCTTCCAAACATAAGTACAAGTATGTGCACGTTCACCTACCCTCACACATGTGAATACAGACATGTGAATATGTATGTGTATGCACACAACATATACACATGAGAAAAAAAATAGATGAATTACAATAATTATCCTCTAACTTCTAGACACTGGAAAAATGGGATAGGAGATGTGGGTTTCCCAGGAGGTCAAACATCCCTGAGCTCAAACAAGAGTAGAGCAAGGCTTTCAGCCTTTGGTTTGTCTATACTACAAAGTGTACGAACATTTATATTACTTCTAGTTCAAATATTTCTTTCCTGACCTAATGGCATTAGTAAGGAAGAAGGTGGCATTCTTACGGTGTTCTTTATATATCATCTACAAGCATGTCTATTAAGGACCAGGTAGAGAAATCTTAGGTTTTTCAATCTCAACTCTTCTGCTATAGCACAAAAGCAAAGAAAATGTTACATTGACAACTATGGCTAACTATTTAGAATAAAGTATCATAAACCTGTGTTGAAACTTTAACATTAATTATATTTTAATCTATCAGAGTATTTTTCTCTGTATTTCTTTCCCAAGATCTCAAAAATTGTATAATAGGTTATTGATCATGTTGTCCAATAACTATATTTGGGCCATAGTATGTGAATCTTGCCTTAATTCAACTTATATTTAAATTTAATTTTTTGGCATCCCTTTCTATCTTCAGTCCTTTTCATTTATGAACAAATTTTGCTCTAAATTTCCTCATCATTCCTTGCAGAACTACCCTGTGAAAAAATAACCCTGGTTTCATGTCTCCCAACATCCCCCAGAATTTTCTCTTTTCTAGGTCTTGTTTTCCAATCTGTTCTTTAGAAAAACAAATGAGACTTATTAAGTATCATGGCTAAGATTATCATATTTTGGTGTATATTAATGGTACAAAATAAAGAGTAAAGAGTTTCATTATGAAGCGTCTCTGCGTGCATACAGTGTGTGTGGCACACCCCCACTATTTCATACCTCCTTCTGCTTCCATATTCTTAGTACTTCTCCTTTTAGTTTCATGTTCCATCCCCAAACCCAGCTTCCACATATAAAAGAAAACATCTAGTATTTATTTTTATGGGACTGGCTTATTTCAGTTAACATAGAGATCTTTCTTAATCTATTTTTGTTATTGTTACAAGGAACATAATTTCATCCTTTTTGCTAGCATAGTGAATCTCTAGTATGTGTGTGTGTTTGAGATATACAGAGGCAAAGGGTGATTCAGAAAGGCAGAGAAGAAGAGAGATGCCATATTTTCTTTGCCCACTCACTTGTCGGTGGGTTTTTGAAAATACAGATCTGAAACTATCTAACATTTTTATGCCTTTCCTTTGATGAAAAGGTACAGTTTAATCTTCAAATAGGATCTTCTTAGCCCTTTGTAATCCAACCCACACCTTGTTCCTTATCAGTTCCATTGTTCACCACACCCATAATCTAAATGATGTGGCCAGATCAATGTGTATTCCTTACCCAGCACGAACCTTGTCTACCCTCCAGTGTTTGTAAAGGCCACTCTATTTGTGGATGTTTTAAATCCTGCCACCTGAGTGTTCTTCAGGTATCGCTCCAGAGCGTTCCTCCGTTTAAAGTTATGTTCACAGAGAAGCCTTTGCCAGTGTTTCAGAGAGGTCAGGTCTTTTAATAAAGGCTGTAACATAGGACTCTTTTATTGTGCCATGCAGCACACTGTATAACAACTATCTGTTCAGATATTTTATTATCAGCCTTATTCTGGCTTTAGGTAAACAAGGATTCTCCTTTCCTCAACTTCATAAATTTCTGCTTCTTCTGCTTATAGATCATAGCAGATTAAGCATCATAGTTACATTCCCATGAAAAGAATTTTCATTTCAAAGCATATAATGTTAGTTCCAATGGTTCAGCCTTCCAGTTTCTGCGGTGTGTTATAAGCTAGGTGCCTTCTGCTGGTTATGTAAAAGTCAGACTTCATCATTGCCCGTGGCCAGCAAATATTATTAAATACCAACAGAAGAAGAACATGAGCTTTAACTCTTGCCATTGTTACAAAATTTTGCTAAGTATTTGTTAACTAGGCAAGATTTGGCTTATTAATTACCAACGTGGGTAACTACTTACTGAGGTAAAGGGTGGATTTGGTGTTAGAGTGAAAGCTTCAAGAAAATGTGAAATAGCATTTCATGGGGATCTTTTAAATTTTCCTTTTAACAGGATCTCAGTATGGGGCCATGGCTGGCCTTGAACTCTGTAGATATGTAGACCAGGCTGACTTAGAGTGGGGAGAGAGATCCACCTGCCTCTGCCTTGTGAGCGCTGACACTACCACCATGCCTGGCCTTGAGGCTGCTTTGGATAGCAGCACAGATTTAGTTATTAGCAGTTTGGCCTGCTATCTTAGGTCAAGAAAGTGCAGACGCAGTGGGGGTGAGGGACAGAAAGTGACCCATGAGAATATCAGCAGGAAAGAGAATGTGGAAGTGTGCTGGGCGTGGTGGCACACGCCTTTAATCCCAGCACTTGGGAGGCAGAGGCAGACAGATTTCTGAGTTCGAGGCCAGCCTGGTTTACAAAGTCAGTTCCAGGACAGGCAAGGCTATACAGAGAAACCCTGTCTCGAAAAACCAAAAGAGAGAGAGAGAGAGAGAGAGAGAGAGAGAATGTGGAGGAGAAAAACACTGGAGCTAATTCTTTCCTTGACAAAGTGCCTTACTTGAGAGTAAAACTTCTGAAACCTGGGACTTTGGTATCTTGGCCACATGTAAACAAAACATTTCTTCAAATGCTCTTTGCTATTAAGCTTATATATTTAGAGCTAACAATTCTTGCAATATGAGGCACATTTAAAATGTGGGACATCTTTGGCTCACAACATTAGTAGATGGCTCCTAGGGAAGAGAGAGTATGTTTACCCTCAGAGGTATAGCCTATGGTAGGATGTCCATGATGCTCCAGAAGAGGGTCTTGTCCCATATAGGCAACAGGAGTTAGATGCAGAGGGTTATAAGAGAGAGAAAGAAAAAGCAATAACAGGTGATGGAGGAGTGGGGATAAGGATGTAAGTGGGGTTGTCCAACAGATTAGGATGGGGAGGGATGGTGGTTATATAATCAAAACTCAGTGCACATCTGTATGAAGGTTCCAAATAATAAATGATTTAAAAATAGGATACCATTCTGTTAGATTCTGCTTTGAGTCACCTTCAAATTAACTTCTCTGATGGAAATTTACTACAGATCATGTTGGCAAAGCATCTGTACCAACACACTATTTTAGAAGAACAAAGAGCCCAAGAGAACCAGAAATGTGGTGGGTTCTCAGGAGGAGGTATGATCTGGAACATTGGTGCAGTTTTTCCTTTAGAAAACCTACCATGTAAGTTAAATAAATTCCCCCACAAGACAAGAAAGGATTTCTCTGGTTACTGCAACAAAAATTCAGCTAAATTTTCAGTGTTGCCAGAATGAAAATAATCCTTAACATCTATAAATTTGATAGATGATTAATGTCTAGATCATAATATCTACACCTAAGAATTTAAAAAGCAGAGAGTTAAAATGACAGCAAAAGTTGGCTATGCTTTTGAACAGAGAATTCCCAAAAGAAGAAACAAAAAATAGTTCAGATATATCTCTAAAGTTTTCATCATCCTTAGCAATTAGGAAAATGAAAATGAAATTAACTTTGAGATTTCATCTTATCCCAGTGAGAATGGCTAAGATCAAGAAAATGACAGACAACCAATTCTAATGAGGCCAGGTGGTGGTGGCACACGCCTTTAAACCCAGTACAAGGGATGTGGAAGCGGAGGGTTTGAGGACAGTCAGAGCTAAGCAGAGAAGCCCTGACTTTAAAAACCAAACAAACAACACCAAATCCCCAATCCCCAAACAAAAGCAAACAAAGAAATCCAACAAATGTTGGTAACGATATTAATGGAACTTCAAGCTGGTCCATCCACTCTGGAAATCTGCATAGAGAACTCATAAAAAAGCTAAAAGCCAATCACTGATATGACTGAGTATAGCACTCCTTGGCATATGCCCAAAGGAGTCAAAGTCCTACTCCACAAATATTTGCTCAGCCATGTTCACTGCTGCTCTATTCACAAGAACAAGGGAGTGGAAACACACCGAATGTCCTTCAACTGATGAATAGGTTAATGACAATGAGATAACATATTTATAGCAAAATTCTATTCAGTTATAATGAAAAATAAAATCATAAAATGTGCAGGTAAAGGAATAGAAGTGGAAAATTCTGTCCTAGGTAAGGTACCCATATCCTGAAAGACTATCTTAGCTGGGGTTTATATTGCTGTGAAGAGATACTATGACTGCTGTAATTCTCATAGGGGAAAACATTAACTGGGGCTGGCTTACAGTTTCAGAGGTTTAGTGCCTTATCACCATGGTGAGAAGCATGATGGTATGCAGCCAGACATGGTACAAGAGATGGAATTGGGAGTTCTACATCTCAATCCATAGGCAGCATAAGGAGGCTGTATGTCATACTGGGTGTAGCTTGAGCATGTTAGATCTCACAGCCCACTCCCAGTGACATACTGGTTCCAGCATGGCAAGTGGCTGTTGAAGTATTAGAACCCAGAAGATATCCTACTATTTCCACTTTACTAAGCGATTATGATTTCAGACTGCAATCTAAATGTAAGTTTAACCTTATACCCACTCCCCATCTCACCCCTCATCAAGGAGACTCTTTTTGGCAGAAGATGGAGACCATTGGAGAAATTCAAACCTCGTCAAAGTGCAAAGGTGTGCTGACCATGGTACCCAGTCTCAACTGATAGATCTGTCACACAATCTCTACAGCTAAGACTCAGGGAACGTCTCAGAAGTCAG
This sequence comes from Mus pahari, assembly GCF_900095145.1. Classification (NCBI taxonomy): domain Eukaryota; kingdom Metazoa; phylum Chordata; class Mammalia; order Rodentia; family Muridae; genus Mus; species Mus pahari. Next base: position 53,990,152 of record NC_034593.1, read on the forward strand.
AGCAGACCAAGTGTAGAGCCAAGGGACCATGACGTCTGATGCAAAGATTATACCTTCTTTTATATATGACAGAGAGGCTGAACCCATGAAATCTCAACATATGGTCACCTAAAGAAGACATGAACAATGGTTATCCCAGTTGATGTGCTATGGGAAATTTTCAGAATGGGGAAAATTATTGAAGCCACCCTCCATGAAGAGCTATGGGTAAATAATGACATCTAAGTGAGGAAAAAATCAGTATTCCCAGGGGATGAACCCCCTATGTGTTTGTCCAATACAAAGTTGTCAGTCCTTAGAAACATATATACACAGTAACACTAAATGGAGGTTTGTGTGTTTGCTCGCTCTGTCTGTCTGTCTGTCTATCTGTCTGTCTGTCTGTCTTCTGTGTGTGTGTGTGTGTGTATGTATGTGTGTGTATGTGTGTGAGTGTGTGTGTGTAAAACAATAATTAAGAAGAGGCCACTAATTTGAGAAAGAACAAGGGTTTGGGGTAACATTGTAAGTAAGATAGGAAGGAAAGAAATATTAAAGATAAAGAACTCATAAATTCTCTAAAAAAATGCATTCTGATACTTTAAAAAACAAACAAAATAGAGAGGCCTGATTCTAGCAAGAGTCACCATGGCCTACTTTCAGCATTCCTGGCAAGTGAATGAAGACTGTATAATGAATATTTTCTGCCCAGTCACAAATTCAAAGGTTTTCTTCAATGAAGTTGGAAAATAGGCCCAGAAGTCTCTCTTTAATCAGATGCACAGTCACTATCGTCAGGGCTGGTGGAGTCAATGGCAGTTAGAAGAAAGGCAAGGATTTAGATAGAAAGAGTTTATCAGAGCAGGAATCTTGCCATTGGATATTCAATACACCTTTCTGAAGGCCAAAATGAACTAGTTAAATCAGCCTTTCCCAGTGTTACCGCACGGTCTGCTGAGAGTGCTCAGTTTGTGGCAACAAGTCTATCATCACACTGTGAACACAGGCCTGAGCAAGGCTTCAGATTTCATTTATTATTTTCTTCATTTACTGTGATCAGTATCTTCTGTTTTTAACCTCTGTAATAAAATTCCTATTACTGGCCCTTATTTACTTTATATTGTGCCTGCGATGTAGATTAGGCTCATCTATGGTGACTATATTTTAAAGTGACTATATGAGATATGTTATAAACTACTCAGATTCCCTGTTTCTGAAATGCAGACACGGTAACATGCTTCCTGTCTCTTGCAATGCACATGTATTATATCTACATGGTGTCTGATTGACAGCTCTATTCATAATATAGCATGAAGCTGCCTGTCTGAGGATGCTTCATATTTGCCTTCATACAAGTTATACTGTAATTCAGAAGGGTAATAACCCATTAGAATGTTTCTTATTCCAGGCCCAGCTTTTACAAAGGTGAAGGAGTGAATAGAAATAACAGTAAAGACAGTTCTCTGTACCTTATATGAAGGATTCTGGAGAATCTGATACTGCCGTTAAGAACTCACTTTCCTATTAGAAAGGAAGAGACCAGAAGGACAAGACACAGTGTCTTTTTTGTTTGTTTGTTTGTTGTTGTTGTTTTTTCGAGACAGGGTTTCTCTGTATAGCCTGCCTGTCCTGGAACTCACTCTGTAGACCAGGCTGGCCTTGAATTCAGAAATCTGCCTGCCTCTGTTTCCCGAATGCTTGGATTAAAGGCGTGTGTCACCACGCCCAGCTAAGACTCAGTGTCTTTAATTAATTTTCTTAGCTTCTGAATGAATTATCTCATATATTAAGCTTTAAAAACAGACAAGGAAAGTACAAGGAAGCATTTTCACCATAGATCTTTAACATATCAACAGATTTTTGCTTAAGTCATCAAAACGAGTATTCAGTAGAACTTCACCTTCACCTTCTGTAAGGAATTCTGGGTTGCTGTCCTTATCCTTTCATGGAACTCCTGCCTGGCTACAGGAAGTGGCAACTTCAGGATCCATATCATCCACTGCTAGGCACCTCAGCTAGCATCCATTGTCCACTTATACCTACTGGGGGCTCTCCCCATCCCAGCTCTCTAGCTTGTTCTAGAGATTGCCCCTGCCCCACAGCCCATCTCCCTTCTCTCTCCCCTGCTTTCTCTGTATGATACTCTCCCTGCTCCACTCTCTTCCCCATCCCTTCTTCTAGCCAGTTCCATCCTTTCATCAATCTCTAGGATGCATTTTATTTCCCCTTCTGAGAAAGATTCAACCATCCTCCCTTGGGCCTTCCTTGTTATTTGACTTCTTTGGGTCTGTAGATTATAGCATGGTTATCCTGTATTTTATGACTAATATCCAATTATAAATGAGTACATACCATACATGTCCTTTTGGGTCTGGTTACCTGTCTCAGGATGATATGTTCTAGTTCCACCCATTTGCTTATGAAATTCATGATGTGCTTGTTTTTAATGGCTGAGTAGTATTTCACTGTATAAATACAGCACATTATCTAAATCCATTCTTCAGTTGGGAGAGTATGTCCTGCCTACAAGATGTGCAGGGACACATCTAGAGCAGAGTCTAAGGGAATGGCTAACCAATGATTGCCCCAAATTGAGATTGATCTCATTGGCAAGAACCAATCTCCAACACTGTTAATGATACTCTGTTATGCTTGCAGACAGGAACCTAGCATAACTGGGGCTGTCCTCTGGGACGCTCCATCAAACAGCCAATGGAAAGTAGAGACTCATACCCAAGAGTATGGAGCACCAGAAGTCTTATGGAAGTGTTGGGAGAAAGATTGAGGGTCCCAAAGAGGACAGGGACTCCACAGGAAGACTAACAGAGTCAACTAACCTGAACCCTTGGTGGCTCCTAGAGACTTTGTCTCTGTAACTCCTGGAATGGGTATTTTGTTCCCCATTCTAAGAAGGAATGAAGTATCCATACTTTGGCCTTCCTTCTTCTTGAGTTTCATGTGTTTTGCAAATCGTATCTTGGGCATTCTAAGTTTCTGGGCTAATATCCGCTTATCAGTGAGGGCATATCATGTGTGTTCTTTTGTGATTGGGTTACCTCACTCAGGATGATATCCTCCAGATCCATCCATTTGCCTAAGAATTTTAAAAAGTGACTAGCTAATTATTTTACACCATATTTCCTTGCTCTGAATCTAAGTCAGTGGCTGACTAACAAACACCACAGAATCATCCATATTTATTAGATTAAAAAAGAATGTCCTAGAGGAAAGCTAATTATTTACATTCACTGAGTGCAGGAAGGGACAGAGAGACATCCCGTGGCAACTAATAGAATAATATTTCTGAAATTATCCTGTTTTCAAATTTGTCTATCAAGCAGTAAGGATCCCTCAAGGGATTGGGGGCCATAAATTTCCTGTTCCTGTATGCATATAGTAGCAGAAAATTAGCTAGGCAGTTGTCGAAGAAGGTATTATTCTGGGTACTTCACCTCTATTAATAACTCAATCATCACAATGACTCTCTGAAAGAAGCCACCATTAATAGAATCATTTTACTGTGAGAAAAAGAGTAAGAGGTAGAAAGGTTAAGTAACTCACTCAAGGTCATAGTTACTGATGGTGCTGTGGAAACTATCATGAGAACAGACTTATCTTAGAGCCCATGTTTTCACTACTGTGTTTTTACCCTGACAGCCTGTATCTTATAGATATGCACGATGTCTATAAGAATTAAGCTAAGAAGATTAGACCAAGAAGATATTAACAACATCTTGAAACAGAAAATGAAAATGGAGGGTGCTCCTAGGTGAATATTCAAAAGATAAATGAGATTTCTCTCATCTTACAGTTATAGCTTATCCTGGCACTGCATAGACTCTCACAGACTCTTTACCATCAGATCATGCATTTGTCTTCATCAGAGACACATTGTTTAAACATGCATTCAGGAACTTGCATACTTCTTTATGAAACATGTTTGTCCTGCAAGTTTTTAAACCATTTCAAGCTTTTAAGAAGGGAAACCATTTGTCTTAAAGTCACTTTAAAAACATCCATCAAATCTTTGGATATAAGGAAACCTTGACCTGACAAAACATGGGTTATTTATCTACAGCAAATGAAGACAGGTATCTAGTTACAGGACACCTTGGGACTAAAACAATCTGAAAGGAAGTTTTGTATGAACAAAAGATTCGAAAAATGGGACTTTTAAAATTTTGAACTTAGAGATGGGAGGTACATATATAAGTGCTGGTGTTATCAATGCTAATTAAGTGTACAAAGTTGTATTAATATTTAACCCTGGGTTTTCTGCTTTCCTAAAGGCTCTTAGAATTAAATACAGAAAATGTAAATATGATATTTAATATGCATATTCAAGTACATCTGAACATACAAAAAGTGACATAGCCAGTATGTGCTAAATTAGACACAGAGGTTGATTTTAGTTTCCTAGGGATGTTCAGGGGGCTGTGATGAGTAATTAGATTAGAGCAAGAGTTGGTATTTCAAACCTCAAGGGCATTCATGAGAAGCTTCAGAACTCTAGCTTCTATGCTGAGATTTGAGTACAGCTTTAGTTATTAGGCCATTTAGCGGTGCTATGGATTGAACATTTGTGTGTTGGGGACAATGCTCTACAAATGAGCTACATCCCAATCCCTACACCTAAGTATACATACCTTATGAAGCTAGGCAAAAGCTGAGTGTTCAAAAGGTGGGAAACAAGGCCAAGTACTGTGTCATAATACTGGGAGAAGTGCAGGGGCTTCGTATTCTGTGTCAACTGGGCCAAGGTTCCTTCCATTCTTCAGCCTAAGTAGATAGTGTTGCGTCTGTATGGGATTTTGGCCACAAGGTGAAAGATACTTTGCCCAGTTTAGCAGCCTGGAGCCAATCTTTTACGCTAATGGACCACACATGGCTCTTGGATTACAGAACTGGAGACAGCTTCAAGAGAATGGAAAATGAGATTTCAAAGGTAACTTTGTGCTTTCTCCAGAGTGGTTGAGGGGCCAAAGATACATCACTTACAAAGGCTCAGTGCAGGCATCAAAGGTGAAACGTAAGAGAAGAGCAGAGTAATATTCTGAAAGGCAAGAGGAAAAATGGACAGGAATAGATGATGTTGGAGTTATGGACATAATGAAAAGAAAATCAGGACTAGAGTATGAGTTATAGAAACTTTATGAAGTAGTTTATCCCCCAAGCCCTTATATTCTTGGAGATGCCTATCATAAACACCATTAACATGATGGCTTAAGTCACAATAATAACAAAATGATTGTCTCCAGGTTCTGGATATTCTAAAATCAAGATGTGGGCAGGACTACCCATCCATCCTTCTCTTAGCTTCTGAGAACATTAGGTTTGAAGATATAGTCTTCTTGTGTCTTCCCATCATCCTCCCTATGAGTATACCTTTTTCTGTGTCTGAGTGTCTGCCTTTATAAGGTCGTAAACAGATTACTTTTTATCTCACACCAATAACTTCATTTTAACTGGTAAATACTTAGTCTCAAATAAGGTAATTGCTCGTGAATTTGTGAATTAAGACTTAGCTATCTTCCCTGAAACAGTTGAACATACTTAAAGAATTTAGAACAAGCAAAGAGAGCGGCTGAAATGGGTTATGAGTATGGTTCAGGAAAGGCGTATATTGTGGAATTAGCAGGGAATTAGGAAAAGCAGAGTAGTCAAAGACAGACATTCACATAAAGGGTTGCATAATTTCAAACAACAGAGATGTCAATTAGCTGAATGAAATATGAAGAAATACAATTGGGTTTAGTATTCTGGAAGCTACTTGTGTCCATTATAAGAGGTTTCAGATGTGGTGTCCCTAGAAGCAAACTCTAGTGCTCAAACATAAGCTCTGCTACTTCCATGGAATACCTGTACATCTCTCAAACCCCCTCTTTCTCAGTTTCCTCATAAAGAAACTAGAAACAATAGTGATCAGTAACGATATTTACTCCACAGAATTTTTCTTTCTCTTTTAATTAGGATTAAAAGAACTGTGTTTAAATATTGTCATTTAACTTTAGGTGTATCGAAGGACAAGATCAACAGAGTGAAAAGACAACACAGAATGAGAAGAAATATTTGCAAATTACGTGGCTGGTAAATGGAATACATATAGAACTCCTGTGGCTTGAGTACAACAATACAATTTAAAAGGGCCTGGGAGATGGCCACTGTGTAAGCACCCAATGGACAGGTTTAAGGGCTGAGACCATAGCCTCAGAACCTACGTCAATGCCAGCCAATATGGTTCCTTACCTGTACTCCCTGTGCTCGTGAGGCAATATGGTAGCCACAGAGCAAACTATCCCCTTAGATTAGCTTAATCAGCAGCCTGTAGCATCTGCAAAGACCCTGCCTCGATAAAGAAATTGGAAAATGATTAGAAAACCAATATTAACCTCTGGATTCTATTCCTACCCTCACAAACATGCATGTGCACCGGCCCACACAATGCACCCACAAACAGGCAAACGCAAATACTTAAGCAGACACACATATATACACGTTAAATATTTCTCTTAGATTAAAAAAAATATCTAAAAAATGGGCAAGAGATTTTAATGGTTATTTTTTTTCAAAGATTATGTGAGTGCACGTGTGTATGTGTGCGTGCATGTGCATGTGTGTGCATATGGTCAATCAATATGAAAAGATGATCAATATCGCTTATTACAATCCACAGAAAGATGCTACTTTATACCCATTAAGATAGTTACTAGTAAAAAAGACTTGCCCTGTAAAATAACAGTGGTTGGTGGGGAGCTGAGATTGTGTGACACTGAGACATAGCTGACGGAAACTGGAAAGGAGTGTAGCTACAAGTGCAATCAACACAGTGTTCCCTAACACATGAAAAATGGAGAAATGCAATATGAACACATAATGTAATTTCATCTAGCCTTAAAAAAGGAAGAAAATTATGGCACATGTATGCCTTGAATACATCACACTGAGAGAATTAAGGCATGCCAAAAGGCACCAGATGCATATATGCAATACCCGGGATTGTCGAATCCATAGAATACAATACTGGATGCTGAATCTGGAGATAGGAAGGGATAGGGATTGCTTTTATAGGTACACAGTTTCAAGGGGGCAAAGCAAATTAGCCTGGTAATAGAAGGTGGTGATTCTCTGTAAAAGTAGTGAACATCACCATGATTTTTCTTTTAAAATCACTCAAATTATAAATTGTATCATTTATCAAAATAACAACACTTTGAACCAAACAGAAACATAGTGTCATATTTTACTATTACCTAATAAGGCAAAGTAAAGTAGAGAGGGTTTAAGGGGTAGATAGGAAGCAAGGAAATTCAGGCAATGGGGGAAATCTACAAATATATTGCTAAGGAACACAGGTTGGTAACACATAAAAGCAAAGAGGGATCAAGGATTTCCTTCCTTTTAGGAACAGAAAGGATGGATGAGAAGGGCCTGTTGAAAAGGCATGTGAGAGAAAGGGATGTGTTAATGGAACTCAGAGACCGAAATGGCAGTAAGAACCCTGAGAGGAGAGACGGAGAAGAATTATAGGTAGGAGAGAGTCCAGCATCATTTTACCATTCTAAAAGAGTCTTGGAACTGCTGATTACTATTAATTTATTCTACATGGAGAAAATATAAATAAAGATTTTATAAGTACACACTTTAATCAATTTGTTTTCTCCTTAATGAGAGTAAGTATGAGTTTCACAATAACGTTGTCTTTTGCTAGACAACGTTAACGTCACGGTAGTCAGAGACTTAAGTACAATAAAGATAAATGGTGACTGGTTCAGTGGATAACTTCCTTACATGGGCTGTGGAATCAACTGAGCAGCTTTCCCAGCTTCCCTGCATCTGAAGGACTATCCTAGCAGGCTTTTAAATAGTAAGGTTAAATGTGGTCCACATAATATGGAAGTTCATGTTTAGACCTAGAAGTGTTGCTGGCTTAAATTACAGAAAACAAACAAACAAACAAACAAACAAAAAACACCAGTGTTAGCTGATTTTGTGTCAGCTTAACACAAGCTAGAGTTATCTGAAGGAAGTGAACCTCGGCTGAGAAAATGCAACCATAAGATTAGGCTATAGAGCATTTTTAAATTAGTGATTGATGGGGGAGGGCCTGGCCCATTGTGGGTGATGCCTTCCATGGGCTAGTAGTCCTAGGTTCTATAAGCAAGTAGGGTGAGCAAGCTATGATGAGAAAGCCAGTAAGCAGAGTCCCTCCATAGCCTCTGCATCAGCTTCTGTCTCCAGGTTCCTAGCTGATTTGAGTTCTTGTCCTGACTTCCTTGGATGACGGATGTACAGTAATATAGGAGTGCAAGCTAAATAAACCTTTTCTTCCTTTTGCTCCTGGTACTGCATCACAACAATAGAAACACTAACTAAGAAACTTGTCTTATTTAGTTAGCCCCAAACCCAAGCCTTTGATGAGTTTTTTTTTTTGTTTGTTTGTTTTTGTTTTTTGTTTTTTTTTAATAACTGAATTGGAAGAGTTGAACTAACCAAATGTGGAAAGGCAAGAAAAATCTAGGTCCTTAATTATTTGTGTACTCTCATAATTTTGCTAAAATATCTTATGATTGGAGATTTAATTAAGATATTTTCAGTCTCTTAATCAATTCCTGTAAAATAAATATAATTTGGTCTTTTTAGTAATTTCATATGCCTGTGTTTACTGAACAGTGTTATCAAGTTTAAACTCTGAAATTAGTCTCCAAAATGTGTTATAGTTGTTAAAAGTATGGAAGAAAAATGCTAAGTTTTATGTTTCAACTTCATACTATTGTGCCTTCAAATCTTAACAAAGGTAAGACATATGTATTGGTTAATTTACAATTTTATAAAATGTGACAGGTTACAGTGGAGTGAGGCTTTCTGAATGTTACTTTTTGTGCTTCTTCCATTTGATGAAAACACTACCAAGTTCTTCCACCTCGCTTTGTCTTTCTGTAGTTAAGATCATGGATAATCTCTTTGGTCTTCCTTTTTCCTTAGCTTCTTTGAGTCTGTGGATTGTAAAATGGTTATCTTTCCTTTATGGCTAATGTCCACTTATAAGTTAGTACATACTATGCATGTCTTCTGGGTCTCTGTTACCTCATTCAGGATATTTTCTAGTTTCATCAATTTGCCTGAAATTTTTATGATGTCCTTGTTTTTTCATAGTATTCCTTTGTGAAAATGAATCACATTTTATTTATCCATTCTTTGGTTGAGGGACATATGGGTTGTTTCCAGTTTCTGGCTATTACAAATAAAGTTGCTATGAACATAGTTGAACAAGTGTCCTTATGATATGGTGAAGCATCTTTTGGGTATATGCCCAGAAGTTGCATAGATGGATCTGGAGGTAGAACTATTCCCAATTTTCTGAGAAACTGCCAGTTTTAGTAAATATACCTGACAATGCATATCACCCACATACTATGTTTAAGAAATTCCAATTGGTTTCCTGTCACTTTTATTCAGCAATATTTACCAGTGACACAAAGTGATAAGTGCTGGCTAATTGCAAAGATGTAAAGATTGTGGACAAGATTCAGCAGCCAATTTATTGTGTGCTTCCTCAAAAGAGCCCCAGATGTGATAACTGCACACAATCAAATTGGGGAGAAGGGTTCTTTTGGATATAAGAATGTTGAACATGTTGTCTTTAGACGTGGCTCCAATCTCTTATGACTGGAGTCCTTGTTGAAATAGAAGAGGTAGCAAAATACACAAGTAGAGTACAATGTACTGCAGAGGAAGATAGTGAACCAAGAAGCCAAGAACACCCAGGATAGCAGATAATACCAGGAACCAAGTAGCAATTTCTCACACAACACCTTGAGAGAGTACAGTCACACTGACAACCTCGGTTTTAGACTGCTAGTGTCCATACTCCAAGAGAATAACTTTCTGATGTTTAGTCATCCACTCAGGCATGCCCCTCTAGGTCTTCAACATATCCCACATGGGAGGTGATCACTGTGCAAAACATCAGTAGTGGCCTCTTCTAGGCTCTGGTGTGCTGGTTCTATTTCATCCTCTCCCACCCTAGTTGTATGTTTCCAAGTTCTTCACATCGAATGCTAAATCTCTGGAGGTTAATTTCTTTTTCCATCCCTTAATCTAATAATGACTTTTTTTCATACTGAACTACATTTAGGATGTAGGGTAACTTTGGGTATCGTATTTGATACCTAGAACATGTCAGCATTGGAAAGGAAAGTCTTTCTCTTAGAATCATAGCTGAGCCCTGGGATACTTCTGAGAGATAAACTTCCTGCAAAACACAACAGATAGAACCTTAGAATGGGTTTTTATCATGGCTGGTTGACTGTGTTAGTTGGAGTTCCCTAAGAAACAAATGCCAAGCCAGAATTGGCTGTGTTGGAAAGGAATCAGGAAAAAAATGTCCATAAATGATAAAGGGATATGGTACTGAAACGGCAGGGGTGGGTCATCAGGTCACACTGCTGGTGTGTCTATGAAGAAGACTTAGAAGAGGAGGGAAGCCTGTTCAGGGAGAGTTTGACTGTATCAAACCTCCAAGAAATGTTTAGCCAAGTACATGGGAAACTGTGTGCCAATATTTCCTAAGTATCCAGAAAGTTCCATGTCATGAAAATGGGTGTGCATAAGTATACTTAGTAGGCTTATCTGTCAACTATGTGCACACATGGGAAATGTACCTGAGCTTGAATGTGATTAGGTCCAAGGGAATAGCATCTTGGGCATCAGTCAACTATGCTTCTAACAGCACAACATCTGAGTAGTGTATTTTCATAGCCACCCTTGTGTCAATGCTAGAACACATTTGCATTGTTAGCAGGAATCATCAGAGGGCTAGAATACTGGATAGCAAGGCAATTTCTGCCTAATTCATTTAGCAGGCCTCTAAATATCAAATCTTTTTTTTTTTTATTTTTTTATTTTTATTTTTATTTTTTTTTTGTCAATGGGAAGTCAGAAGCAGGCTTCTCATCAGCTGACAGCGTGGCATCAGGTTCTTTTTTTTTTTTTTT
>NC_034593.1:54001204-54025821 GCF_900095145.1 Mus pahari
ATGTGGTTGCTGGGATTTGAACTCTGCACCTTTGGAAGAGCAGTCGGGTGCTCTTACCCACTGAGCCATCTCACCAGCCCAGGCATCAGGTTCTTGTCAGTGTCTCCTAGCTGTGCATTTGGAAAATAGTTCTGGTCCACAATACTTCCCTTTGAGGAGTGTTGCTCCCTGATTTATTGCTTCATGTGGCACTGGTCTGCAGCGGCTCCAGATGTTTCCCTCAGTGCTGTGTGGTATGCTTTAGCAGCTGCTCTACTTTGCTCACTCTGTTTTTTTGGACCTCTTCCTTCTGTGCCCCAAAATGCTACTCACTCTTCAAAGCTCAGTCCGGTTCCATTGACTCCTTCCCGAATTGTACAGCTCATCAACTGACCAAATGTTTCCTTGCTCATAGCCTCTATGTGTTCTATATTTGATTCCTCTTGATAGATAAAGTTGTGAAATATGTAGACTAGGAAACGCCCTTCTCTAATGGCTGTACTAGTCAGGAAAATCCTGATATTGCTGATATTGCTTAGTTACTATTTTTTCAATAAGTACTTGCCATGACAAGGGCTCCAGTCATCCAGTAACTATTCCTGGCTTCCTGGCTGCTGATCACATTGTTCACAATTCCAGACATTGATGATTCATGGTGAGTTCATGTTGCAGTGTTCTGGATGCTAAAAAGCATTCCTTAGTATTTCCTCGTCAAAAGAACTTTGCAAATACTATTATTATTATTATTATTATTATTATTATTATTATTATTATTTTCTTTATTTACATTTCAAATGCTAACCCGAAAGTTCCCTATATCCCCCCCCCCCGCCCCTGCTCCCCTACCCACCCACTCCCACTACTTGGCCCTGGCCTTCCCCTGTGCTGGGTCATATAAAGTTAGAACTTTGCAAATGTTGAACTCAACAGTAATAATTATATAAAACTTTGTCTGCAATGCGATTTTAGGTAATTTTTATTTAGTATAACTTTTTATTATTATCAGTACTGAAAAGTGATAAAATACATAGAATTTTCTCAAATTTCTTCAACAAAAAAAGTAGAGTTTTTTGCTTGTTTTTCAATCTCATGAAGCATTGTAAGGGACTAGATATGTATATTTGGGAGAGTTGTCACAAAAACCTGACATTCACATGGCTGGCTTTCATTTTTATGAGAAACTCTAGAAGGCTGTGTGAAGAGAAAGAATGAGTCTATATTGATGGAATTTAAGGCACAGGAGAAGTCAGGGAGGTGATGAAGAGCTGTTTGGTCTGGGTCTGACACTGGTCAAGGCTGACTCCTCTGGTGACCTTCAGGAAGTTCCTATTGGGAAAGTCACACTTGTGGTGAGCTGTCCTGATGATAGCCTTGCTGCAGTGCTCAATGCTCCTAGACTGCACATTTTCATTTGTGCCTTCTCTTGCTGCTTCTGACCCGAGTCCCTCCACAAACATCTCTGCCTGTCGACGTGTTTAGGGATTGTCACTTCTCCATTATCAGAAAAGGGACCTCATATTTTATTTAGTCTACAGTTTGAGGAAGTCTCCTGTCTTCAGAAATGTGGCATTTCCCATCTGGTTGGGAACACTTCCACATTAGCAAACCAGTAGGAGCCACCAAGCAAGCAGAGTGAGCAGAGGCCTGTGCTTTGTGTTGGCCTTCTGTCACCATTCCTGAAGCAAGCTAGATTAATGCAACAAGCTCAAACTTGGCAGTTTGGCTACATAATAGGTACCTGAATACCTCGTTCTTATTTTCACCGTAGTAGCAGGCGAAATCTGGTCTAAGTCGTCTCTTTTCTTCCCAAGCTCGCATATAATTATGTAATGCTTCCTCTGTAAAGCTTGTTAATTGTTTAAAGTTCAATATTAAAACCTTCACTCAAAGGTGTGGGAGTTCCCTGTGGAATATATACACTCAATTGTTAGACTGTGATCATCGGTTACTTACGAATTCTCCACAGCTAATAAATGCATATGACTATAGGGATATGCTAATTTCAAATAATTACTATTAAAAATGTTCTATCTATGGTTTGTAGTAAAAAAAAAAGCAATTTCTCATTTGAGCTTATCTTTGGGAATACCAATATTATTATCATGAATATAATTTCCTTTTTGAAGAGATCAATAATGCTTTACAAACATGATTTTCTCTAACACTGCTTTGTTATTTATATTTCCAGATACTAGGCTGATGAAGTTATCAATATTTAATGATGAAGTGACAATTCAAGCTTTATTTGTGGAGATTCATAATGAACAAACTTAGGAAGCGGCCTTGGCCAAGGACTTTTCTCCTGTAGGAATTTATGTTAATTTTGAGTTGAGATGGGCTAGTTTCTTGGGTATTTGCTTGAGGTATATTTTGGTCATGGTGGCCAGGGAAGTCCTGGGGCAGGTAGGTTGGTCAAGTGGAGATGGTTTTGTATATAGCTAGAGTGAGGTAATAGGCAATGACAAGGACAGTTCGTACCTTTGCCCCATGGAGCCTGTGGACAGTCTGAGTCCTTTGAAGGAAAGTGCCAAAGAAGTGGTTTTGCTCTAAGGGCTGGTGAAGAACCAGGAAGCAGGTTTATAGCTTGAAGGCCATGGGTAAGCATAGCAGTTATATACAGGCATTTTTATTTTCCAGTGTGCCTGGAAAAATTCCTACTTATATTCTGCTAAATGAACACTCTTTTTGCTCACAGACAATTGAGAAAATACAGATTTTCTGCTAGCACACAATGAGATGAGAGGGCTTTGCTCTGACTTACACAAGGAGGTGCTATGGACCAAAGAGGAGGCAGAACTGTGGTGCCTCTGGGATTATGGTTTTAATAATGCTAGATTTATCTTCTCCCCATTGCCACTGAGTGTAGTTGTTTGAATAAATGTGGCCCCCCATAGGGAGTGGTACTGTTAGGACGAGTGGCTTTGTTAGAATAGGTGTGGCTTTGTTGGATGAAGTGTGTCACTGGGGGTGGGCTTTGAGGTCTCAGATACTTAAGCCAGGTCCGGTGTCTCATTCTCTTCCTGCTGCATGTTGATTCAGGTAGAGAACTGACAGCTACCTATCCAGCATCTGGCTGAGTGCTGCCACACTTCCCACCATGACCATAGATCAACTAAACTTTTATAATGGAAAGGAGCAAACTGAGCAAGGAAAAACATAAAATGTACAGTTTGAGAAGAAAGGTAGCACCAGGAAGTTTAATGGAACAAAGTCCTGTGTTCAAGGGGATAAGAAGATTAAAGAAAAGACAGATGCTAGATGGAATAAAGGGAGTGATGACCTCAGAGCAAGATCCCACTCAACTAAACTTCCAACTTGAGAAAAGGAATTAAAGAAATGCTTAGGGCAGGGCATGATGACATATACTTTTAATCCCACCCAGTACTTGGGAGGCAGAGGCAGGCAGATTTCAGAGCTCATGGCCAGCCTGATCTACAGAGCAAATTTCAAGACAGTCAAGCTTAGGAAGTGGAGGAAACCCTTCAAACTCAGAAAGCTGAGCCAGGTGTGGTGGCGCAGGCCTTTAAACCCAAAACTCAGGAAAGGAGGCAGAGACAGGTGGATCTCTGTGAGTCTGAGACCATCCTGGTCTCACTGCAGTTCTAGGAAAGTCGTGGCTGTTTCACAGAGAAATACTGTCTTGAACAAACAAACAAGAGCAGCAAGCCCCAGAAACTTGGTAAAAACGGGTTTGAACAGGGGGGCTAGGTTCCAAGCTCTAGCATGCAACAGAACTTGGTAGTTTCTGCTGTGTGGTTCCAGGCTCAGAGCCAAGGGTAAAAGAAAGGGTTTACAAAGTCTCCCTTTGTGACTATGAAAGCCACCGAGACCAGGCAGATATCAGGCATGTCTCTGCATGGAGGCCTAGATAGGCCATTGCATGAAGTTGTAAAAGTGAAACTTGGATTGCCTTGGAGACTGTAAGATGTTAGAGATGCCAGAGACGTAGGATACCTGCTCAGGAAAGCTGTTAACAGGGCGTGGAGCCAGACTAAGAAGAGTACTGGAGTCAACAAAGCTGAAGGCGGTTGAAGATCTGAAGAGCATTTTGACACTGGGCATGGAGAATGCAGAGTTTGGAGTTTGCCCAGCTGGTGTTGTTCTTATTTGGATGGAGCATTTCCTTATTGTGCTTCCTTTCCAACTGTTTCAAATGGTAATGTACAAGATCCTGTACCATTACATGTTTTTTTATTTTTATTTTTCAATTAAGATACTACGTGAGTATCAAAAGAGACTTTGAACTTTTAAACAGTACAGGTACTGTGATAAACGATGGAGACTTTTGAAGTTGGACTGAATGTATTTCTCCATTAAAAAAATAGATACAAGCCTATGGGAGGTGAGGAGTAGAATGTGACTGTTTGAATAAAAATGGGCTTCTCGGGCCCATAGGAAATGGTGCTATTAAGAGGTATGGCCTTGGGCTGGAGAGATGGCTCAGGTGTTAAGAGCACTGACTATTCTTAAAGAGGTCCTGAGTTCAATTCCCAGCAACCACATGGTGGCTCATAACCATCCATAACAAGATCTGACACCCTCTTCTGGTGTGTCTGAAGACAGAGACAGTATACTCACACACATGAAATAAATAAATCTTTAAAAAAAAATGATAAAAAAAAAGAGGTATGACCTTGTTCGAATAGGTGTGGTTTTATTGGAGGAAATGTGTCACTGGGGATGGGTTTTGAGGTCTCAGATTGTCAAGCCAGGCTCAGTGTGGCTTTCTTTGCTGGTCCATCTAAGTGTAGAAGTCTCAGCTACCTCTCCAGCACCACATCTGCATGAATGCTGCCATGCTTCCAGCCATGATGACAATATACTCAACCTCTGAACTGCAAGCCAACCCCATTTAAATGTTTTCCTTTATAAGAGTTACAGTAATACAGCAATAGAAACTTTAACTAGAAACTTTAACTAAGACACCACGGATCTGGGAAATACCTGGGAGCTTTCTATAAATAGTTATATGAGTGGCAGACATTACAGATAGGTAGCAGTGAGAAAACTGATTTGTTAAAGGTCAGGTGTAGAAACTTCTTGGAGACTGGGCAAAATTCTTGGAAAAATTTTATTAGGAGGGGCATTTTTCTTGTACTGTACATGGACATCCAGGGTTTTGAGTCCCAGGGAAAGAAGATGCAGGCTCTGACAGTAATTGTATGTGGGAAATGGGAGATAGTTAGGCTCTGACAATTTATTTGTTTAGTGCCTTTAATAAGATTTGAAATGAACAAGATTCAATCACAGTAACTCCTAAAACGTTTCCCCAAGTTAAGTGGATCTAAATTATGTAGAAGCCTGCATCAAATACCAGAGGCTAGCAATTTCTTGGGCTGTCTCCTAGTCATTGAAATGCTGCCACTGCTGTCATAGGCAGTCACTCAAAGACTTTCAAACTGGTGTTAAGATGAGCAGAGTGAGTAAGTCTGCTCTTGGCTGTGGAGCCAGCTTGCAAGTTGCTGGAACACTGTGCAGCCCGATTCCCTCCGGGTCTCACCTTAGTAAAGGCATGTCTGTCTGACTGACTCTTATTATCACTATGCCATATTGCCCTCCTCAACCCCAGCACAACAATAGAAAGGGAGAGGACTGCATGGGAAGGTGTGAATCGCCCCTCCTCCCAGGATGGTTTCATTGGTTGCTGTTGTCAGTGTTGGTTTACAGAGAATGACTCTCAATTTATTTGTGCCTTATTATTTTCATCTTTCCTACTTGTTTTTATGCATCAGGCCACCTCTTCTAGAGAGAACTACTATGTAATTTAGGCATTATACCTGTCACAGCACAATAATGTATAAACATAGATATTTATGTATATGCCTTTTGTTTTAATGTACTATAATTTTTTTATTTAACTTTGTTTCTTAGAGCATTGCCTAAATATTCTGAAGAGTTCTATTTCTGAATGATCCATTTTTATTTCTTAATGACTTTTTCATGTTTATATATTTTATAATGCTGTTTTCATAGTACAATGCTCTAAGTAGAAGGAATAATTTTTACTGAAATTTGGGGTTTATTTTAATAATTATAAAAGTGAACCACTGAAAAACAGTTGTTTAGGACTTAATGGAAGTATATTAAGAGATGGAAATTATCTAACTATTACATCTGTGTCAAGCAACATCAACCATAAAAGAGATGCACACTTCATGCTATTTTCCCTCTTTGCTGTTGAGTTCTGGTTACAATACACTTTTACATTTCCTCCTTTGACTTCTCCATGTAAATCAGCTCCTTTCCTATAGTAGTTCTTTCTTGCTGTGATTTGCTCACCACACACACACACACACACACACACACACACACACACACACACACACACACAGCCATTTCAGACTTGTTGGAATCTAAGTGGTCTCAAGGTACTTTGTTTTTAACACAGAAATTAAAAATAAAACATGTGGAGCATTTTCTCAACAATTAACAAATCATTGCTCATCTTGTTTCAGCTGCATCTTCATTCCCCAACACTCTTACTCTGTATTTTTTTTTTTTTTAAGAACTTGACACCAGAGCTGGATGGCTCTATGGTTAGGATCACTCACTTCTCTTGTAGAAGACTCAGGTTTGCATTCTATCACTCACATCAATCAGCTGACTACCACTGAGTAAGTGCAGGTCCAGAGGATCCTACAGCCTGTTCTAGTCTTTGGAGACACCTTCATAGATGTGGGGAACATACAGACAAGAAGGCATACACACACAAACTCATAAAAATTAAGGATCATAGATTTTAGCACTGGGCCCATCTACAGCTCTCAGGAATTTTACTTGAGGAACCCAGTCCACACAGCTTTCTGTACTCGGCTACCCTATGCTTAGGCCTACCCACATTGCCCAGGAACCTACTGTAACAGTTCCATAGTGGAAACTGGGCATCTCAAACCCACTAACACTTAGTCATCTCCTGAATATTGCCTTGATAGAAGATGACTTAAATGGAGAGAGAGAGAGAGAAAGAGAGAGAGAGAGAGAGAGAGAGAGAGAGAGAGAGAGAGAGAGAGAGAGATTAACAAGAAAACAAACAAGCCAATTAAAAATTGAGAAACAGATCTAAACAAAGAGTCCTCAAAAGAGGAAAGAAAAATGGCTGAGAACTATTTTGCAAAAACTGTTCAGTATTATATATTGAGGAGACACAAATTCACTTTTTAAAGATTTTTATCTTACTTAAATCAAGGTGATTAAGCTCAAAAAAAGATAAGTGGCCACAAATGCTGGTGTGGATATAAGGGACATAGAACATCTATTCACATTTGATGGGAGTGCAAATTGGTACAGCCACTGTAGAACTTAGTATGAAGAACCTCTGAAAGCTGGAAACAGATTCACTGCGTCCTGCAGTTTTATTACTCCTGAGTATATCTCAAAGGATTCTATATCTTACAGGAGAGACCTTTGTTCATCCGTGTTCATTGCTGTTCTTTATTCATACATAATGTCAACAAGTGGAAACAGACTAGTGGATTCATCAACTGATGAATGGATAATAAAAACGTGGAACAAATACATAATGTGGTACTCTTTGGTTGTAAAATTAAATTCACAGAAAAATGAGTGGGGTTTGGAATCCTCACCCTGAGTTAGTCAGAAAGATGCAATACTACTTTTCCTCTCTCGTATGTGTATAGAAGCCTTGAATAGTTATATTTGTGTTTTAAAGAGTATTCATAGATATTAGGTGAGCAGTAATGCATCATGGAAATATATTTCAAGGGATAGGAGATAGAACACACGTGGGAATAGGAATATGGATCTGAAGAGGCTGAATGGGCTGGAGGAAAAGGAGAGAAGAGTAGAGGGGTACAGGAGGTATCACTAGCATTAGAGACCTTTGAAAAAAAGATCTAATACTGTAGCAGCTTCCTAAAATATATACATATATACATACATATAAAAGGAGTTTAAGGAGAATCATTCTACAACAGAAGAGCAGGAAGATTAGAGGGGAGGGGGAGGGGAGGGAGCAAGAAAGAAGGAAAGGGAGGGAGAAGTGAAAAATTCTCTCTATAGGTTTTCAAGTAAAAAGCACAATGCCAAGTATCGCTTATTTGTTTTGGAGTTACTGATCAATGTGTTGCCATGGAAACCTCCAATAAACTTGACAGTCCATTGCCATTGCTCTTGATAAAACCAAGAATTTGATAGTATGGCTTTATTCCTGATGATAACACATGTTGAAGTCAGAGGACATGGAAAAATAATTGTGGTACCGACTTTAATCTTCATTCCGGCTGGCTAGATTTAAAGTTCTGGAATGTGGTTTCAGTGTGTGCAGCCTGAGCAGGGTTGGATTGGAAAGGGGAAACCATGAACAGGGTTACCTGCTTGTACACACAGCAGGCTACAATAATGACTGAGCTCAATAGTGGCATGGATGCTATGGGGAAAAAAAAAGTCACTTTCTAATTGGATTTACAGTCTGCTCCACAAGATAGAATTCATACCTGCTGCTACTAACTGGACAAACCCCATGGCTAGCTAGGTCAGAGACCATAGAGGAGAAATGGTGATGATGATGATGATGATGATGATAGTGATAATAATAATAATTATAGTAATAACTATTACTTAGGCTAAACAGATTTTTAAGCTTCCCCTAAAATTTTGTCTTTATACCCATAGATGAATCCATCTTTCAACTCTAATTATGAAGTTGTTTTTTCTTTTTCTTTCTTTCTCTCTTTCTCTCTTTCTCTCTCTCTCTCTCTCTCTTTCTTTCTTTCTCCTTCTCTCTCTCTCTCTTCCTTCCTTCCTTCCTTCCTTCCTTCCTTCCTTCCTTCCTTCCTTCCTTCCTTCTTTCCTTCCTTTCTTCTTTCTTTCTGTGTTCTTTTTGTGCATTGTATGGTGATTAATCCAGAGGACCCCCCCCCACTAGTCAACATTCAGAGAATAAGAGAGTTAGGAGTGCTCAACTTTAAATTGGACAACCTTGTATCCCAAGGTTGAAGATGTGGCAGAAAGATTCCAAGAGCTAGAAGTAGTTCATACCTGAAGTGAAACAGAATTGCTGGTCTTGACAAGGCTGGTGCACTCATAAAGTCATCACACTTGTGATTCCATGTATAAGATCCATGTAAGACCAAGCCCTCTAAAATTCTTGGATGTCTACAGGAGGGACCCATCAAGTCTCCCACCTGGTTGAGGAGATATTGCAAATTTGGTGGTTTCTAGGGGAGCCAAGGTTAGGTGTTTGTTTTGTTTTGTTTGTTTGTTTGTTTGTTTGTTTTTTCAGGTATCTTGAGTCATGAGGTGTCCAGGCTCCATTCAATGGTTCAACTCCACCATACATAGTAGCAGTTTTAAGTCGCTTCAGAGAGTTTTACAAAAGCAAATGAAACTGGGAGGCAAAATTGTGGGGGAAAAGGGAAGGATATGAAGTGCAAAAGATGGAGATATATTTAAAACACATTATGTACATATATGAAATTCTTGACAAACTAAAATTAAAAATCCATGGCTACAATAATTGTGATACTAGATCTTCAGCACTGGATTATAGATGCCTATCTCCAGCCCATAGGTATTTGATATTTCACAAGAGTCCTGTAAGATGCTTATTATTATATTTACCTTCATTTTAAAGACCCGTGTCTTAGATTTGTGAAATAAGTAGCTCAGTGCTTGGATTCCATTTCTTAAATAGGAATTCAGTCTCTAACTCCTGGTCCACCTTACCTGATGATACTGGGTTTGCATGCAGCTTTCTTTTACTGATCCCATGCAGAGACATTCATAATGCAGGTGGAGTTTAATGTGAGCATGAGTACATGCCTGCCTTTCTGCTCCATGGAGGCCACTGTGGCTCTCACACATGTGTTGTACACAGCTTGACCTGTTGGATCAGCAGCTTCTTTGGAAGCAGAAAATAGAACCCAGGGCTGGTGAGATGGCTCAGTGGGTAAGAGCACCCGGCTGCTCTTCTGAAGGTCCGGAGTTCAAATCCCAGCAATCACATGGTGGCTCACAACCATCCGTAACAAGGTCTGACTCCCTCTTCTGGAGTGTCTGAAGACAGCTACAGCGTACTTACATATAATAAATAAATAAATCTTTTTTTTTAAAAAAAAAAGAAGAAAGAAAGAAAGTAGAACCCAAAGGAATATCTCCTCTCAGGCTCTCCTACCGAAGATTCCCCTTCCATCATAAAATCATCTTCCTTCAACTTTGCTGCGTTTTACTGCTATGAGTAAACAAAATCCAGACTCGATTAGTAAAACATACAGAAACTAGACAGATTCTCAAAGACTTTTGTTGTAGATAGCCCTGGGGCTAATTATATTTGATGTTAATTCTGTTCTCCTGTGAGGGGTAGTGAACAAGGAATGAGTCAGCACTCAGGTGATTTCCTGTAAACCTGCTTTCCACCTTAATTTGTAAAAAAAAAAAAAAAAAAAAAAAAGGAGAGCTGATGGTTGGGCAAATAAAAGGGGAGGTGGAGCAGAAGGCTGAGGGAGAGAAGGAGAAAATGGGAGAGAGAGAGGATGCCGAGGAAGAGGAAGAAGAAAAGCAGAGCAGAAGCACGTGGGCCTGGAGAAACCGCACGTTCTAAGGGGTCTTATAGATGTGGAAGATGGTAATGGTAGATCTGCCCAATCGAGGTGCACAGCATATACTCATACTAATTGTGTTTTCATTGCCAGGGCATATTTGGGTTGGAGATTTACCGCAATAGACTGTACTGCTCTGAATCAAATAAATACATGGAACATGGTTTTGAAAGAAAACTTACTTTCAAACATTGGAGAAAGAAAACTGAACACCTGAAATAAATTTGAAATTAACATTCTAAATCGTTATTACAATTTAGTGATCTTCATGCAGCGGCTGTCTGTTTCTTTTGTGAAGAGGAGCACTGCTGCTCACTTCCTTCCCTGAGTGACAGCTGGTGACAGACCAATCAGAAACCACACTTGGCATGTGTGATGGCAGAATTGGTCCCTGCATCAGGGTGGTCAGGTGATCACACTCCTTGAATCTCTCTGAGCAGCGCGGCTGGGAAGTCACCTCCACAGAGCTTCATGCTCACCTTTGTAGATGTTTATTCTCTGTTGACAAGTAAATAAGGGGTAAACCGTGAACATCACAAATTCACTCTCTTGCTTCTCAGAAAAGACCCTTTCAGAGAGACCCCACATTCAGGAAAGGGACATGAGGAGATGCATGTTGAAGTGTTTCCCTTTCCTATTTCTGTCCACATTTTGAAATGTTGCCAGAAAACACCCTGCAGCTCACCACACCCTTCAGGGTTTGAGTTAAGTCTCTTATCATTTGAAAAACAAACAACTTTATCTTTAGTGTTATTCACAATGCTTCTTTTCTCACACAGATGTAGACAGAGATTACATCTTGCTCAAACACTTGCTAGCTATGCGTTCTGGGGCAAGTCACTTAAGGCTCTCTAAACTGTACTTTACCACTTGTCATAATGATTTACCTATAGAATGGTTATATAGATTAAAGGGGATGCTATATATAAAGTACATATCAATCTCTGAATTGTACCTGCTCTTATTTTCTGTAAAACACTATATCAACTGATGGAGTTAGAAAAGGTGGCAGGTTGAATTAAATCACTGAGCGTGGTTTGCTCCCCTCTGCCTCGACTTTCCTGGGCTGTAGCATGGGTTTCTCCTACAGACAGATATGCTTTCATATCCCACTGACTTCCAACTGGACCATGACTTGACTTTTTTTAAATTTTACTTTTGAATTTTGGTTATATGTCTCTATGAGTATATGTCCCATGTGTCCAGTTACTGATGAGGGAGGAAAAGGAGAGCTTCCAGTACCCTGGAGTTTGAGTTGCAGACAGTTGTAAGCAATGTGGATGCTCAGAACTGAACTTGAATACTCTGGAAGGACAGCACACTGATGCTGAGCTATCTCTCCAGCCACTGTCTGGCTATGTTTTTTTCCCATAGGCTTTTATCCAACCTAATGTATTACAGCATAGGTCTGAGTAGTACCTGCTGCCTTTCACGTCACAATGGATCACAATGGGAGAACTTAGGGCTTGTGGAGTAGAGCTGGTCCAGGGGATTCATAGGCCGCTGTAAAATAAAGGCTTCCTTTGCTCAAATTTTGAGATTTTTGTGGTTGTAGTATAGCAAGCAATATTGCAAACAATTAATATCCACATTTTAGTGAAATTTTTTATAAGCAATTAAATTTAAAATTACTTTATGTGTATGTATGTTTTATCTGTGTGCCACATGCATAG
This sequence comes from Mus pahari, assembly GCF_900095145.1. Taxonomy (NCBI): domain Eukaryota; kingdom Metazoa; phylum Chordata; class Mammalia; order Rodentia; family Muridae; genus Mus; species Mus pahari. The sequence goes on from NC_034593.1 coordinate 54,013,413, forward strand.
CTGATCCTCACAGAGGCCAGCAAAGGGTGTCCGAACTTTTGGTACATCTATAGATGTTTGTGAGTCATTTTGTGGATGCTGAGAATGTAATCCAGGCCCTCTAGGTGAGCATCCACACAGCCATTTTGCTAGCCCTATTGTTGTGTGACAAATTTTTTTCTTGGGAAGTTGCAGTACACACTTTCAATAACTTCAGGTAGACATCCCAGGATAGATCAAAATACAGACAACAAGAAAGTCCGAATTTGTGGACAATGAGTTTTACTGCCATGAGGAGTGACAGGAGCAGAATGAGTCAAAGACATCTGAATCATCAAAGCCCACCATAGCACAGGCTATAGCTCACAAAAGCTGGGAACCTAGGGCACTGCATAGCGTACAAGCAGCTCGATAAATTGGAGACTGTCCTTTCCAAGTGACTCAGTTGGTCCAAACCTCATCCAGGAAGCTCGCCTGGTTTCTACTTCCAGGCAGCTGGTCAGATCTCAAGAGTCTTGGTGGCTTGGCTTTTCTGAGTTTTCTTTGCCCCTTCATCTGAGGAGGAGTCTCAGCTTTCATTGCTTAGCCTGGCAAGGGAGGACCTGGTGAATCTGGTCAGTTTCAGGGACATTCTTAAGTTATTTTTGAGTTGTTTACCTTCCTGTTTAAGGAGCTTCCCTGGGATTTAATGTTTCAGTGTCAGACAAAACTGTTACACAATATCCCTTAAGTAGATTTTTAATTTATAATGATCTTTAATAGAAAAAAGTCAATAAACTCATATATTCTACCAATAAAGAAATTATGTCATTAAGAATGCCAGAAGACAAAGCCTTTATATGTGCAGATGTCATTGTAAACACAACGTAGAACACTATTCTCTAACAGATTTGCATCACAGGTATGAGACAGTGTTATCAGAGGCCTGAATTTCATAAGGACACTACAAATAGTTTGTGCAGAGTCAGGAAAGCTTAAGTGGTCACAATAATGTCCATATTGGCAATCCTGGTTCAGGATCCCTGGTCCAGTAAGCCACAATGGAGAACATTGAGCCACACAGCACTGAGAACTTGGGAGGATTTGACTCTCCTAATGGCATGAGACTGAACGTAATGACCTCACTATATATTTTGGTCTGCTTTTAGCTAATGCCCTGAGATTGTTAAGTCTAAAGACGATATGCATAGCAATTATTAATTTAATACATGTAACTGATTGCTATTTAGCATATGCCATCTTATAAGTCACTTTCCTCTTTATATATGTATGTACCATAGGTGCACATCAAAGTGTTCAACACGACAAAGAATGGCAAGTGCCATGCTTGAAAATGTATTGATGAAAAGAAGGAAAGTGGATTTTTCTGGGGAATATTGTTTGGCCTTATCCAGTCTGTGGGTATCTTGAAGGGACTCTTACAGGCTGACCCAAGTGAAGGGGATTTCTTTCTCTGCCAGTTCTTAAGATGAGACACAATCATCTTCTGCATTCAATCAGGTACGCAAATAAACTGGAACTTACATTATAGCCTTTCTGGTTCTTACTGAACTTGCAATAGAACTACAGACTGAGTCTCTAGGGTGCTGCAGATGGCAATCTCTCTCTCCTCTTCAGTTTACGTATATATCATGTATATGATACACACACATACACAAACATGCACATATATGAATATCACCTATGGATTAGAATGTATGTTGACAGAGGGGTATTGTCATCAGGTGTGTCTCATTCATTTTGAACCATCATTCATTTTGGCTAAATAAATTTATTCTCTCTCTCTCTCTCTCTCTCTCTCTCTCTCTCTCTCTCTCTCTCTCTCTCTCTNCACCCACAAGGGGACCTCCCCCCTTGATCACTAATTGAGAAAATGCCTTACAGCTGGATCTCATGGAGGCACTTCCCCAACTGAAGCTCCTTTCTCTGTGATAACTCCAGCTGTATCCAGTTGACACAAGACTAGCCGGTACAGCCACTAAACTTAGTGTGAGATCTGTGCCTCCATGTTCACTCCACTGATTGTCTTTCTATAGCTTTGGGTGTGGTAGTGTGTGTGTATTGTGTGTGGACAAGCGCTCATGTGTGTGTGTCCACATCTTATATGTGTGCACTTTTTGAATCCATTGAGCCTCATAAGCTCCACCTCCGTGATAGGCTCCCCAGCCTTGTGAGGAGCTTATGTGGGTGATTATAGATGGTTTGATTCAAGACGGCCATGAATTCATTACCAATGATCAAAAAGAGTTGTGCAGACTCTTTCTACAGTGCTTCGGATACTTTAAACTGCTGTTAAAAACCACTGCCACCACCACCACAACCACCACCACCAACAACAAAAACAACAATAAAAAATCGTATCATGATGGCTACTATCAAAGCCATACAACAACAAAAACCATGTAAAGAAAACATAAGGGTCTAAGGGAGAAAGGATTTATTTATAAAAGTTATAGTATTTGTTTTCTACATTTAGGGTAAATCTTTGTTTTGAGGATTTTTTTTTAATTTGTTTTGTTTTATTTCTGAGAGACGGTCTTGCTGTGTAATTCAGACAGGTCTGGAACTAACTATGTAGCTGCCTTGAACCCACAATTCTCCTGCCTCAGCCTCTTGGATGCTGGGAGTAAGGCAAATACCACCCCACCCAGCTGTCTGAGCTGCTCTCCATCCTAGCACCAGAGCGGTGCCTGCCACACCATTGTGTTTATTTACATTGCCAGAGGGAGTCTGGTTCAGGGCACAAAACCATGTGGGTAGGGTCAGGGTGGGATAAGGGCTAGCCTGGGGAAGAGGACACACCCAGGCCTCTCAGACCTATCGTTGCCTGGCAGGAAATGCAAGAAAAGGAACCAGAAGGAAAGGCCTGCCAGTCTGCAGGAGCTACAGGAGCCTAGAGGACAGTGAGGAGTGAGGGATGAAGATGCTGGCAAGGCCAGAGCAGGGGACCCTGAGGAGCAATTTTAGTGAGGGCAAAAGATGACTGTGGGAGTGAAAGGGAGGCAGAGCCTTGGGTCTGTCACCAGCAATAGCAGAGACCCCTTTACCCAAAATTTCTACTGCATCAGGTCTCTAACTGGCATACAGAGTCTCCAGGTACTTGTCAAAGTGACAGGCCTCATGACATCCGGGGCCAAGGTGCTGGTTTCCCTTCTGCTCCTCCTGTGATAAACTCAGAACATGGGTAAAGCCAGCTCTGCAGGAAGAGTCCAGCAATGGCAGAGACACTGAGGAGCAGCAGACTGGAGCAGGAAGCCCTTGGTCCCCAAGGGTGCTGGGGTGGCTCTGCAGGAAGCCCTCTTGGGCGTTCCTACTATTAAGAAAGGTGGGGGAAAGGGAGAATGGGAAGAAAATCCTGTGTCTGGGACAGTTGAAGCAAATAAAACTTCCTTAGCTGTAGAAATGCAAAAACCATGCCAACCATGAAATAAGATTTCTTAAAACAACAACAATATTACTCTCTCTCTCTCTCTCTCTCTCTCTCTCTCTCTCTCTCTCTCTCTCTTTTAAAATCTGCCTAGAAGTTGGCCAGAATTTCTTAGGTAAGAGATACAAAAGAATAGAAAAGAATTTTGGTCTCGTTTGCTATCTATGACCCACAGACTGAGTATAACCCAGAGACAGCGGGAGTTTAACTGGATTACTCTAGGGTTTTTTTTCAAAACAGCTTTTCACATTTTTCTCTTCTTCAACTACACCCTTGCCCTATGGCACTTGCAGTAAATGTAAAAGGACTCAGTGTAACTCATTTATCAAGTTTCCTTGGAGATGTTTCATGCAAAGACAAATAAGAGATAATCTCTAGGTACTGTTGTTGTTTCCTTTCCAACTTTGACTAGAGTTATTTTTGGGTACAGAATCTTGGAGTATTTTATCTGCATTATTTTGACTAGTGGCCTCTGGTTTTGTTATTTGTAAAGAATTCTAGAAACTTGAAAGCTCGTATGTAGGAAAAGTGAAGAACCCACTGGGCTGTTAAGTTTGCTAATTTGTGTAGTGGTGTTTAAAGAGATGAATATACAGTCTGTTTTAGAGGAGTTGTGTAAACAATGTATCCGTAGGTAGGTAATAATGTGTACTGATAGACTAGTGCAATAAAGGTCGCATGATGGGCAGGAGCACCCCAGAAAGACTCTCTGTATGAGCTCTCTATGTACAGGAGAGTATGCTGAGGAATCAGACGATTCAAAGTTAACAGCAGTTGCTTCCTAGTGCATCTCTCACACATGGAACAGTATCTGTGTTAAAATCACTCCTACAGATCTAGCTCATTATTCATTTGCCTGTGAAATACTTATAAAAATGACAAAGATGAAGAAACAAATATGTAAGCATCTTCATTATCAATTGCAAATTCTCCATAATTGTGAACAAAGTAACAGTAAGAAGAAAATTGATGTTAAATGTTATGATACAAGAAGTGACCCAATGAGTGTGTGGATAGATTCCCCATCTGGGAATGATAGGCAAGGTTAGAAGGCAAGAGTAAGGAAGGTTCCTAAAGAGACAAGAGACCGTGGTTGCACAACAGTAGGAAAGTGGAGCACTGTTTTTACCTACCATTTAGAAAGTGTGTCCTTTTAGGACTGAGAAACATGTCACATGAGTCTATTTAAAAAGCAACCAGCAGCAGGGTTGTATAGTGGATTAATTTTGTTTGAACTGAGTTGGTGGTAAGAATTGAGGACCTTTTCCTGGAAAAGGTAAATTTATAAGCTCAGCAATGAGGAAGAAAAACGTTATCATTCAGTGGAGAGAAAAACATTGCTCAGTGACATAACAAAGTGTGGGTCACTTAATTGTCAAATATTTAATTAGAGACATAAAATTTTTCCTGCACTGATTAGAAATAAAATTAATTGAGAAAAGCAGCAACAAAGTTGTTTTTCCTCTTTTGATAGTTTTAAAATTGAGAAATTTCATGACCTAATTTTATCCTCAATACCAGGAGCTGGACAGGCCCTTTCTATAGCAAGTGTTTGTATAATGATATTAGCTTCATGATACCTAAATGTACTCGAAGAATTATTGGAAATATGGATAATATAATGTGTGTTTAAATGCTACAACATCTTAGTGTTCTAAATTAAAAGCCTATATCACTCTTACTGTGATATAATACAATATCCTTTTAAATTAATAAGTAATTTACAAGCCGGGCATGGTGGTGAGTGTCAATTTTGGCACTAGTGGGGACTGAGACAAGTGGATTGCCTTGAGTTTAAGGTCAGACTGGATTCCACAGCAGGTCCAGTCTCAAAGCAAAATCAAAGCCACAGATATGACTTAAAAATACAAAATAAATGATCCATATTCCAGACATTTTTAATATATAAAAATTTCTACAAGCTTTAAGGAGTTACAGACAGGGATTTTGAGTCTTAATGGATTCTTTTAGTTCAGATACTGATTTCTGACAGAGCCAGAGGCAAAGGTCAGGTCTTCATCTCCCTTCTGTAGCCTGCAACCCCACCCTCACCCTTTCTGCTGCAGGCTTTGGGAGGAAGGGGATGTTCTCATGGGCAGCATTCCCTGCTGGTGTGGCTATCTGTGGAAAGGCACACGGGAGCTTGTTTTGGAGTGATGGTTAATGTGAAGTTCATAGAAATAAAGCCACCAAACCCAGACACTATTGCATATGCCAGCAAGATTTTGCTGAAAGGACCCTGGTATAGCTGTCTCTTGTGAGGCTATGCCAGTGCCTGGCAAATACAGAAGTGGATCCTCACAGTCATCTATTGGATAGAACACAGGGCCCCCAATGGAGGAGCTAGAGAAGCTACCCAAGGAGCTAAAGGGGTCTGCAATCCTATAGGTGGAACAATAAGAACTAACCAGTACCCCCAGAGCTCGTGTCTCTAGCTGTATATGTAGCAGAAGATGGTCTAGTCAGCCATCATTGGGAAGAGAGGCCCTTTGGTCTTGCAAACTTTATATGCCCCAGTACAGGGGAATGCCAGGGCCAAGAAGTGGGAGTGGGTGGGTAGGGGAGCAGGGCAGGGGGAGGGTACAGGGAACTTTAGGGATAGCATTTGAAATGTAAATAAAGAAAATATCTAGTAAAAAAATTTAAAAAAGAAATAAGGGAATGGGACTATTTTATTTTCATAGATGGATCTGATGAGTAAATACATTCATTGTCAGTGTGCTGCCAAGAAGAGATGAGAAGCGGCGTGATGTTTTCATGAGAGACTCTACTGCTGTTCAAGGAAGGGGTTGTCTGTTTCCTCCAGCACACGGTGCATAGACTTCTGCTGCAGTCTGAGTCATGTTTAATTGCACTAAACTTTCTTGCCTGGCTGGCAGAACTTCAGGGTCAGACATGTTTAAAAAAAGGAACGTTGCTTTGAAAAACGAAGGAGATTCATTTCCTGATTCTATCTTTTATTTAGCAGACATGGCAAAGATATTAGAGTTATTATAATGTGGGTAAACGGTCAGTAAAATACCTGTAATAAACTCAAATGAGATGAGAGATAGAGAAACCATAGTCCATGCAATTCAGAAGGGGTCAAGGATAGATAATTATTCAATTATTGAGAACATTTGATTTCTACATAGGCAAAGTAGGCATCTATGTCTTGACATGCTTTAAACCTGGATACTTTGGTTATCAAGGTATTTGGATAACAGAGAGGGGATGAAAACCCCTTTCTCCCCTAACTACTCAGAGCTGAGGAATTGGGTTTCTTGTTGGTCCTCCTGTTCATAGTCACCAGAGGGAGCCAGAGTTACCTTGCCAGTGGTCCTGACCCAGGATGCTTCCTTCAGTCATGCAAGAAAAGGGGAGCCAGGCATCAAGCCCCCTTCTGTTTCCAACAGGCAGGGCAGGTGCAACAGTGGTAGCAGCCTTCTGAGTCGGATATGGCAGGCCTTTATTATGTGCTGGTGTGTTTCATTAAGACTTAGAATTTACAAATGAGGCCTTTGTGATTTCCTGTTATGAAGAGCACATCCTGTAATTCATGCAAATTATGCATTGTATAATCCGCTTCTTGGAGACATATTGTGTTTGTAGAGCTGATGATTACTACCTTAGGCACTGGTGTGCTGTTAGAAGATGAGCGCAGCGGTCAACTGCTAGGTTTTGTCCTGACTATCATTAGGGTTGCTGTCCCAGGCTCTTTTGCCTCTTCTGGAGGTCTGCAGTAGCCTCCTCATGGTTCTCCGCTTCCACTCTCTCTCTCTCTTTCACATTCAGTTTTCAACCCAGGAGCCAGAGGTATGCGCATAATATAGTCCTGTTCAAACCTTTGGTGACTTCACCCAGGCACACTCTCAGCTGCTTCCTTCGGTGCAGCCCCCTGTCCCATTCTTCTTCAAATACACTCATTTTTGCCTTACAGGCTATGCAAAGGCTACTTCTTTAAGGCAAACATCAACCTCACACATTACTTCCTTTTATTATTTTATTAAGCAAACTTGTTCTTTGACAATTTCACACATATACATAATGCATACTGAAAGTAAACCTAGGCTATTTTTGCTTCTCATGCCCAGGACTATTTTTATATGATATTTAATTTGCAAGCTATGGTATAATTTACGTACTGTGTTTATTATTTTTAAGGCGTTAGAATATAAACTCCCAAAGGTAAGGAATTAAAAACAGAACAAACCAACAAAAGGAAACCAAAAAATAAAACCTTCTACTCTCAGGTGGTTGTTTATCCACGCAAAGTAATTCATATGCAGTTTTAAAACAAAGAAATCCTTCAACCAGCGACTTGGTGTTCTCTACTGTAACACTGTAGCTAAAGCTAAACCACAATATCAAAATAAAACCAGCATGGCTAGAGTCTATAACCCTTATTTATATTGCACTAGTTTTCATCTACCTTTGTGTAAATATGTAGTTTGACTCCATTTTAATCACATGTAGATTTATGTGAAGAACACACAAAAAAATGCAAAGATGAAGAGTAAAGATATTTCTTTTATTCACTGATGTGCTTGAAAGCCCTGGATCTTATTCATGAACAGAGTTATTTTGTGCAAATCTCCTGTATCTTATATTATAAGAATTTTACTATAAAAGAATTTGAAAGCATATTCTGTTTTTTTATTCCTGGTTGTCAATTTGAAATCTATTCATATGTCTTTATTATAAATGTTATGCTTTATACATGTATACTGACCAGGTTTTTCTAAAATGCTAGTTATTACCCTATGACTACTAAAAGTATCAATATTGAAAGCATGATTATTCAAGAGCATAGGCAAATTATTAAATATTACTGTTCCTTCCCTTGTCTCTCTGTTCAATGTTTGTTCTTTCATGCAGGGAACAGAATGCAGTACCTCATGCATACTAATAACAAACTATGCCATTGACCTATCCTCTCAACTCACTACTTTCCATTTACATGAAGTGATTTTTGAAATTAAAAAATATAAGTATTTTGTGCTCTGCTAGAAAACCAGGTAGGCTGTCCACAGTCCTCTTCTCTTTCTGTTTTCCTAGAAACAAATCCCTTAGTCTAGTTCCTAGTGCTACAACCGATCACCAGCTAGTTGCTCCTCTCTCCCCTGTCCATGTCTGCTGTCTACCCCACAGACATCCCTTAGAACCTCCCTCCCCCCATTTATCACTGTACCCCAGCCTACAATACCAGCAGGCATTCCCTAAGAATACACCATATGAGCAGGCCAGGAAAACAGGCAACACATAGCCATCACTCTCTTCAAAAATACAGAGAAGAAACCGAAAAGAAGGAACAAAACACCCACCCAACAAAGACAGAGCCAGAAATCAGCACCTAGACCTATCATCATCCCCAAACCAGATGTCTAGACACAAACATAAGAACACAATCAATAAAAAGCCTAGGCAATATGGCTCTGCTAGAGCAGACCTATCTTCCAGGAGGTAGGTTAAAGATATAACTACAGCAGGGCCTGATTATCCCAACATAGCTTAAGTACAAGGAAAAGATCATAAAACCAACTATATGCAAATGAGAGAGGTCCTTAAAGAGGAAATGGATAAGCCCCTTAAAGAAAATACAAACAATTGGAAAAAATTAATAAATCACTCAAAGATATCCAAGAAGACACAAACAGAGGAATCTAGGAGATTCCGTCTTACCCCTGTTAGAATGGCTAAGGTCAAACCCACAAATGGCAGCTCATGCTGGTCAGGATGTGAAGCATCCTCCATTACTGGTGGGAGTGCAAACTTTTACAACCACTTTGGAAATCAGTATGATTTCTCAGAAAGTTGGGAATCGATCTACTTCAAGACCAAGATGTACTCATCTTGGGCATATACCTAAAGGGTAGTCTGTCTTACCACAAGGACACTTTCTCAGTAATATTCATTGTATCTTTATTCACAGTAGACAGAAATTGGAAACAACCTAGATGTCCCTCAACAGAAAAATAGATAAAGAAAATGCCGTACATCTATACAATGTAGTATTAGCAGTAAAAATTACATCATGATATATGCAGACAAATGGATAAAAAAATCCAGAGTGAGGTAACTTAGACTCAGATGGACAAATATAGTCTATTCACATAAAAGTGGATATTAATAAATAAATAAATAAGCAAGCTGCAATGCTACCTAGAGGGATTAGGTAAAGAAGGGGCCTAGGGGAATGCACAGATCTCCCTGTGGAGAGGAGTTAGAATCAATTTTGCAGGTAGATGGGGGCAGGTCAAGATAGGATGGATGGAGTGAGTAGGGGGGGGATGTTTGGGATTAGGGAAGATTGAGGGATTATGTGAAAACCCAGTGCAGTAAAAAGTTCCTGGAGTCTATAAAGGTGCTCCTAATAAGGACTTCTTAGTAATGGGAAATATGAAGTCTCAACTTTCCATCTCTTATAGCCAGGTAAGGCTTTCAGTTGGAGGACTGAGTGACATTCAAATGAATTGTTGGCCAAGGGGGTCCCATGGAAATTCCCAAACAGCCCAGGATGATGCCAAGACAAAGGGTTGCTCTTTGAAAACTGACAATGAGGCCCCATTGCTGAGGACAACACAACTTAGTGAGCATGGAAAAATTGAGCAGGTGCCTGCATGGCACCTTCACCCCTATGTTCTAGTCTCTTTGATGTAAAAAGATACTCTTCAAGCTACTGAAAGAGAAACTTGGATACCAACCTAGCCACAAAACCTTTGACCTACAACCTGTCATTTCTTTTTTTCTTTTTTCTTTTTTCTTTTTTTGTTTCTTTGTATGTGTGTGTGTGTGTGTGTGTGTGTGTGTGTGTGTGTGTGTATAGCCCTGGCTGTCCTGGAACTCACTTTGTAGACCAGGCTGGCCTCAAACTCAGAAATCCGCCTGCCTCTGCCTCCCGTTTGCTGGGATTAAAGGCATGTGCCACCATGCCCGGCTCAACCTGTCCTTTCTGCATAATAGGACTTTCTAGGACAACAGTGGTACAGAACTTGTGGCAATAACCACCCAAAATCTGATTTGACTTAAGACCTACTCCACAGGAAGGTACCCATATCCAGGATTGCTTAGTTAACCAAGAACCAGATACTATATAGCCCAGAGACCTAGGGTAAAACCAAACAATTAAATGATTCCTAATGGTATTCTGCTATACTCATAGACCAGTATTGTATCTAGTCATTATCAGAGAGATGATGATATGATCTCCAGCAGCAGATAGGGACAGATGCAGAGAACCACAGGCAGAAATTATGCAGAGAGACAGACAGTCTAAATGGGGGATCGCCATCAAATCTCAGATCCCAGGAAATCCTGAAGAAAAGGAGATGGAAAGATTGGATGTCAGAGTGGATGGAGGACACAAGAAGAACAAGGCCCTTTGAATCAACAAAGCAGACATATGAGAACAGAGAGACTTAGGTAGAAAGCACTGGCTCTACATGGATGTGCACCAGGTCCTCGTGGATATATTATAGATTTAGCTTAGTACTTTTATTGGACACCTGCCTATGAGAATGAGCGGGCCTCTGACTCTTTTGCCTGCTCTTGGGATCCTTTTCCTCCTGTGGGATTGCTGTGGCCACTTTTGACATGAAAGTTTCTGCTTCATCTTATTATATTTTATTTTGTTATGTTTGGTTGTTATCTCTTAGAAAACTTTTCTAACAAGAGACAGAACAGGAGTAGCTCTGGAATGAAGGCAGGCTGGGAAACTATAATCAGGATATATTTTATGAGAAAAGACTCTATTTTCTCTTTCTTTCTTTCTTTCTTTCTTTCTTTCTTTCTTTCTTTCTTTCTTTCTTTCTTTCTTTCTTTCTTTCTTTCAGCATTTTGCTGCGAAGCTTACCAGAGTTCTGACATATCCCAGAAAAGTCTCATGAGAGTGATGGTGGTAAAACTGTCAGGATAGCTGCCATTTTGTCCTGCTTATTGAAGGAGTACATCATTAAAACAGAAAAATGGAATCTGCCCAAGTCCCCCAACAAATTCAACCATTAGAATCAACCTAGGACTTTGCTAATTTGTTATATAATGAGAAAGGGGTAGGTGTTCATCCTCTTTGCTTTGACGTCTGCAGTGACTGACTTGGCTGTGTTGACTGGAAGAAAGGAGAGTTTTTCTCTCACAGTACTTTTTTGGCTTGGTCAGACATATAACTCAAACTTTTATCTGTGTCAGCATTATAACACTGAAAAGGTAAGTGGCTGGAGCAGATAACCTTAGCAACTACTCTAGGTTCAATGGTTTCTATCACCAAGATTCTCCAACCAAGTAGGAGGTGAGCTTTAAGACCTCCCAGATTTTTCACAAAATAGTAAGACTGTCTCTCATCTTCAAAAGTGAAAAACAGTTTAACTACTTCTCTACTTTCATAGAATTTATTTATGTGATCTTGGAATGTACTACTGATTTTACTAGAAAAACAAAATAAATAAAACTGAGATTAACCTTGAAATACAGCTTTTACTGGTCTTGACCAGTCCTTTTATTTTGTTTTGGGTTGGATATATCAAATTTTGTTGAAGTCTGAGAAAAATTTTTTTCTAAACTAATTTGGTAATGTTAGTGTTTCATTTACATTCCAAGTCTCATTAGCATAACAAAATACTAGGGATAACATAACTCAATTTATTTTATTTAGATTTAAAATAAGACCTATGATGGCTTAGGAGATAAGATCAATTGCTACTCTTACAGTGGACCAAGTTCAGTTCCCAGGACCCACAAGACAGCTCTTAATTTTCCATAACTCCAGTTCCAGGGGATCTAATGCCCTCTTCTGGCACCAGTTTATATAGTACACATACATACATAAATACATACATACATACATACATACTGTACTGGCTAGTTTTGTGTCAACTTGACACAGCTGGAGTTATCACAGAGAAAGGAACTTCAGTTGGGGAAATGTCTCCAGGAGATCCAGCTGTAAGGCATTTTCTCAATTAGTGATCAAGGGGGGAGGTTCCCTTGTGGGTGGTGCCATCTCTGGGCTGGTAGTCTTGGGTTCTATAA